>NW_026948165.1:500000-561218 GCF_963921235.1 Mobula hypostoma | reverse complement strand
CCCGGAAAGCAAAAGGTATCCTTGCTTTCTTTCCGGACAGTGTGGTGGAAGGCACCTCCGCTCTCACCGAAATGGGCGCAGCTGCTGAGACCCAGTGTGTTCCCGCCATGAAGCTTACCATAGCTAGTCTCAATGTAAACGGCAGCAGGGGTCCTCTTCGCAGGCATAACAATCTCTCAGTCCTCAGGGATGGGCGGTATACGGTGAGTTTCCTGCAGGAAACCCATACCATCCCTGGGGACGAGTCTGCTTGGCTCCTGGAGTGGCAGGGCGGGGTCTACATGAGCCACCTCAGCTCCATTTCTAGCGGGGTGGCGATCCTGTTGGCCCCGACCTTCCAGCCAGTAATTGAAAGAGTCCAAGACGTTGTGCCCGGCCGTCTGCTCCACCTGGTTGTGCGCCTGGATGGCGTACCATTGCATTTTATCAATGTGTACGCTCCCAGGCGCGGTGTGATGCAGACGCGCCTATTCTGTCAGCTGTCCACCCTGCTGAGCTCCATCGATCCTGGGGACTGCGTCATCCTCGGGGGAGATTTCAATTGTACCCTCGAGGCGGAGGACCGTTCGGGCCTCCAACGCGACCCAGCATCAGCAAAAAAGTTAAAGGAGCTAGTCGGCTCCTTTGACTTGGTGGACAGCTGGCGGAATTTTCACCCCAACTCTAGCGCCTTCTCGAGAAGGTCTAGAGAAGGAGGTTCCAGGATAGACCGCATTTACATCTCTCGGGCCTACGCCTCCCGCGTGTCGGCGTCCTCCATGCGGCCAGTGTCGTGCTCGGATCATCACCTTGTGTGGATGGAATTTATTCCACTACACCCTCGGGTGGGATCCGGGTATTGGCATTTTAACAACCGGCTGCTGGAGGACAGCCGTTTCCGGGATTCGTTCCGAGCGTTCTGGGTCTCCTGGAAGGAGAGGCGGAGAGAGTTCTGCTCCCTACGGCTATGGTGGGATGTGGGCAAAGCCCACATCCGGTTTTTATGTCGAGAGTACACTAGGGGGTCGACCAAAGGGCGGGGCTCTGAGATTGAGCGGCTTGAGAGAGCGTTGCTTGACCTGGAGTCCCGCCTCGGTCCGACCACTGGAGACCAGCAGCTGTGGCAGGAATACCAGGAGAAGAAGGACGCACTAAGGGACTTGCAGCTTCAGCAGTCCCGAGGTGCGTACGTGAGGTCACGGATCCAAATGCTGCAGGATTTGGACCGTGGCTCACCCTTCTTCTACTCGTTGGAGAGGTGGCGGGGAGTTCAAAAGCAGCTAGTGGAATTGCTGGCTGCCGATGGCTCCTCCATCACGGACCCTGATGGAATTAACAACGAGGTCCGTTCATTCTATCGGTCCTTATTCTCGCCTGATCCGTCAAATGCGGAGGCGTGCAATGAGGTCTGGAAGGATTTGCCTAAGGTCAGTCCAGAGGATGCAGTGCGTCTGGATGCCCCCCTGACTCGGGAGGAGCTGTCCACTGCCCTTCGGCAACTCCGGAGGGGCAAGTCCCCTGGTTTGGATGGACTGAGTGTTGAGTTTTATCAGGCTTTTTGGGATGTCCTGGGGGATGATTACAGCCTTGTCCTAGGGGAGAGCCTAGCCACCGGAGAAATGCCCCTCTCATGGCGAAGAGCTGTTGTGGTCCTACTGCCCAAGAAGGGAGACCTCCGCCTGCTAAAGAACTGGCGGCCGGTCTCCCTCTTGTGCGCGGACTACAAGATCTTCGCCCGGGCAATGGCCAACCGTCTGGGTTCGGTAATTGGACAGGTGGTCCATCCTGACCAATCTTACACGGTCCCGGGCCGCTCCATCCAGGACAATGTCCACCTAGTACGGGACCTGATCCACCTGCTCCAGGAGACTGGGACCCCGGCAGCGTTTCTTTCTCTTGACCAGGAGAAGGCGTTTGACCGGGTGGACCACAGTTTCCTGCTGGGCACCCTGCAGACTTTTGGGCTCGGACCACACTTTGTGGCCCGAGTTCGGCTCCTGTACTCTGCCGCAGAGTGCCTAGTTAAGATCAACGGATCACTGACAGGACCTATCCACTTCCGAAGAGGAGTGCGTCAAGGGTGCCCCATGTCCGGTCAACTGTATGCGATCTGTGTCGAGCCATTCCTCGGCCTTCTTCGGCGAAGGCTGACAGGTCTGGTTCTGCGCGAACCGGACATGAGGGTCGTCCTCTCGGCCTACGCCGATGACGTACTCCTCATGATGACAGACCCCTGTGACCTGCGGAGGATGCGCGAGTGCCAAGATGTTTTCTCGGCGGCATCCTCCGCCAGGATCAACTGGGCGAAATGTTCCGGACTCTTAGTAGGCCAGTGGCAGGTGGACTCCCTGCCGGAGGAGATGAGAGCTTTTGAGTGGAGCACCAGACGTCTTCTCTATCTGGGAGTCTACCTGAGTCCTTCTGGGGAGACCTGGCTGGCGAACTGGCAGGACCTGGAGACAAAGGTCATGGCCCGGCTAGGGCGCTGGTCAGGCCTTCTCAGGGTGCTTTCCTATCGAGGCAGGGTGGTGGTCATAAACCAGCTGGTGGCCTCCATGTTGTGGTACCGGATGGTCACCTTGGCCCCCCCTGCCCCTTTTGTTGCGAGAATGCAGAGGAAGCTGGTGGACTTCTTCTGGGGAAACAGGAAACACTGGGTCTCTGCAGCGGTTCTGAGTCTCCCAGTAGGAGAGGGCGGACAGTCGCTGGTGTGTGTACGCACACGACTGGCGGCTCTCCGCCTCAGGACTCTGCAGAGATTCCTGTACGCCGAGCGCCCTCCCAGGTGGCACGTGTTGGCGACTTTCTTCCTCCGGAGGGGCTGCTGCCTTCACGAAGATATGCAGCTACCACCGGCAGGCGTCAGCCGTGCTGCTTTGCAGAGGCTGCCCGGCTTCTATCAGGACCTACTGAGAGTCTGGAACATGGTTGCCTCAGGCCGGGAATCCCCTCCTCTGGCAGAGGGCGGGGTCCTGGCCGACCCTTGCCCTGCCTCAGCGGATGTCGGTGCGGCTCAGGTGTGTGGATCGACTCAAGCTGAGCTGCTCGTCGGGCCCAGGCCCCGCAGCCTTACCCGAGAGACGAATCCACACAACTTGAGCCGTCTTTCATCGACACCCACAATCCCATTCAGGGATGCAGGCAGGAGGTACCTTTATGGGCTGCTGCTCCACACCCTCCACTTCCTAGCCTTTGTCCACCGTCCCGACACGCCATGGCGGTCGGTCTTTCCACCTGGAGGTGAGGGGGGTCCCCAATGGAAGTCCCTTTACAAGGGAGTCCTCCCCATGCACCTTGGGGATCTCGGCTGGAGGGTGCTGCATAAAGCGGTGCCCTGCAATAAGTTCTTCAGTCTGTACACGGATCTCCCAGCCGCGTGTCACTTCTGCGGGCTGGAGGAGACCGTGTACCACATGTACGTGGAGTGTGTGAGGCTGCAGCCCCTTTTCGCGTTTTTGCGTGGGCTGCTTCTCGCCTTCTGGTTGCATTTCAGTCCCACCCTATTTATATATGGTCATCCAGTAAGGAGGGGGGCACAGAGGGATGAGGATGTCCTTGTCAACTTGCTCCTGGGGCTGGCGAAAATTGCCATCCGTGGCTCCTGGAAAAGGGTGGCAGGAGGTTCTCCCCGGGCGGACTGCCTGGCTATGTTTAGGGGGTATGTTCGTGCCCGGGTGAACATTGAAAAGGAATACGCACAGTCCACGGCGACCGTAGAGGTGTTCCGGGACCGTTGGGCTCCGCGGGGTGTAAATGCCATCATTGATGAGGATGGCAATATATTGGTTTAAGATGTATTGTCTGTTTGTAGTGTAGTAAATATGTTAGTCACTGGGTTTGTAAATATTGTATAGCACCGACATTTGTAATAAAGAATTTTGTAAAAAAAAAACGGGTCAGACACAGAATGGATCTCCCTCCACACCATCCCATCACACACTCCAGGGTCAGACACAGAGTGAAGCTCCCTCCACACTGTCCCGTCACACACTCCCCGGGTCAGACACAGAATGGATCTCCCTCCACACCGTCCCATCACAGACTTCCGGGGTCAGACACAGAGTGAATCTCCCTCCACTGAATCCCATCACAGACTCCCGGGGTCAGACAGAAAGTGAATCTCCCTCCACACCGTCTCATCACACACTCCCAGGGTCAGACAAAAAGGGAATCTCCCTCCACACCATCCCATCACACACTGCCAGGGTCAGGCCCAGAGTGAAACTGGCTCCACACCATCCGATCACACACTCCCAGGGTCAGACACAGAGTGAATATCCCTGCACACCGTCCTATCACACACTCCCGGGGTCAGACACAGAGTGAATCTCCCTCCACACTGTTCTATCACACACTCCCGTCATCAGACACAGAATGAATCTCCCTCCACACCGTCTCATCACACACTCCCAGGGTCAGACACAGAGTGAATCTCCCTCCACACCATCCCATCATACACTCCCGGGGTTAGACAGAGCGTGAATCTCCCTCCACACCATCCCATCACACACTCCCGGGGTCAGACACAGAGTGAAGCTCCCTCCACACCGTCCTATCAGAGACTCCCGGAGTGAGACACAGAGTGAATCTCCATCCATACTGTCCTATCACACAGCCCCGGGGTGAAACACAGACTGAATCTTCCTCCACACTGTCCTATCACACACTCCCAGGGTCAGACACAGAGTGAATATCCCTCCATCCCATCCCATCACACACTCCCAGGGTCAAACACAGAGTGAACCTCTCTCCACACTGTCCCATCACAAATTCCCGGGGTGAAACACAGAGTGAATCTCACTCCACACCATCCTATCACACACTCCCGGGGTCAGACACAGAGTGAATCTCCCTCCACACTGTCCTATTACACACTCCCAGGGTCAGACACAGAGAGAAGCTCCCTCCAAACCGTCCTATCACAGATTCCGAGGGTCAAACACAGAGTGAATCTCCCTCCACACTGTCCCATCACACACTCCGGTGGTCAGATACAGAATAAATCTCCCTCCACGCTGTCCCATCACACACTCCCAGGGTCAGACACAGAGTGAATCTCCCTCCACACTGTCCCATCACAAATTCCCGGGGTGAAACACAGAGTGAATCTCCCTCCACACTGTCCTATCACAGACTCCCGGGGTCAGACACAGAGTGAATCTCCCTCCACACTGTCCTATCACACACTCCCGGGGTCAGACACAGAATGAATCTCCCTCCACACTGTCCTATCACACACTCCCCGGGTCAGACACAGAGTGAATCTCCCTCCACACTGTCCCATCAGACACTCCCAGGGTCAGACACAGAGTGAATCTCCCTCCACACTGTCCCATCACACACTCCCGGGGTCAGACAGAGAGTGAATCTCCCTCCACACCATCCCATCATACACTCCCGGGGTCAGACACAGCGTGAATCTCCCTCCACACCATCCCATCACACACTCCCGGGGTTAGACACAGAGTGAACCTCCCTCCACACCTTCCTATCAGAGACTCCCGGAGTGAGACACAGAGTGAATCTCCATCCACACTGTCCTATCACACAGCCCCGGGGTCAAACACAGACTGAATCTTACTCCACACTGTCCTATCACACACTCCCAGGGTTAGACACAGAGTGAATATCCCTCCATCCCATCCCATCACACACTCCCAGGGTCAAACACAGAGTGAATCTCTCTCCACACTGTCCCATCACAAATTCCCGGGGTGAAACACAGAGTGAATCTCCCTCCACACCATCCTATTACACACTCCCGGGGTCAGACACAGAGAGAAGCTCCCTCCAAACCGTCCTATCACAGACTCCGAGGGTCAGACACAGAGTGAATCTCCCTCCACACTGTCCCATCACACACTCCGGTGGTCAGACACAGAATGAATCTCCCTGCACGCTGTCCCATCACACACTCCCAGGGTGAAACACAGAGTGAATCTCCCTCCACACTGTCCCATCACACAATCCCGGGTTCAGACATAGAGTGAATCTCCCTCCACACTGTCCCATCACACACTCCCGGGGTCAGACATAGAGTGAATCTCCCTCCACAGCATCCTATCATACACTCCCGGGGTCAGACACAGCGTGAATCTCCCTCCACACCATCCCATCACAGACTCCCGGGGTCAGACACAGAGTGAATCTCCCTCCACACTATCCCATCACAGACTCCGAGGGTCAAACACAGAGTGAATCTTCCTCCACACTGTCCTATCACACACTCCCAGGGTCAGACACAGAGTGAATATCCCTCCATCCCATCCGATCACACACTCCCAGGGTCAAACACAGAGTGAATCTCCCTCCACACCATCCTATTACACACTCCCGGGGTCAGACACAGAGAGAAGCTCCCTCCAAACCGTCCTATCACAGACTCCGAGGGTCAGACACAGAGTGAATCTTCCTCCATACTGTCCCATCACACACTCCGGTGGTCAGACACAGAATGAATCTCCCTCCACGCTGTCCCATCACACACTCCCAGGGTCAGACACAGAGTGAATCTCTCTCCACACTCTCCCATCACAAATTCCCGGGGTGAAACACAGAGTGAATCTCACTCCAGACCATCCTATCACACACTCCCGGGTCAGACACAGAGTGAATCTCCCTCCACACTGTCCTATTACACACTCCTGGGGTCAGACACAGAGATAAGCTCCCTCCAAACCGTCCTATCACAGACTCCGAGGGTCAAACACAGAGTGAATCTCCCTCCACACTGTTCCATCACACACTCCGGTGGTCAGACACAGAATGAATCTCCCTCCACGCTGTCCCATCACACACTCCCAGGGTCAGACACAGAGTGAATCTCCCTCCACACTGTTGCATCACAAATTCCCGGGGTGAAACACAGAGTGAATCTCCCTCCACACTGTCCTATCACAGACTCCCAGGGTCAGACACAGAGTGAATCTCCCTCCACACTGTCCCATCACAAATTCCCGGGGTGAAACACAGAGTGAATCTCCCTCCACACTGTCCTATCACAGACTCCCGGGGTCAGACACAGAGTGAATCTCCCTCCACACTATCCCATCACAGACTCCGAGGGTCAAACACAAAGTGAATCTCCCTCCACACTGTCCCATCACACACTCCCAGGGTCAGACACAGAGTGAATCTCCCTCCACACTGTCCCATCACACACTCCCAGGGTCAGACACAGAGTGAATCTTCCTCCACACTGTCCCATCACACACTCCGGTGGTCAGACACAGAATGAATCTCCCTCTATGCTGTCCCATCACACACTCCCAGGGTCAGACACAGAGTGAATCTCTCTCCACACTGTCCCATCACAAATTCCCGGGGTGAAACACAGAGTGAATCTCACTCCACACCATCCTATCACACACTCCCGGGGTCAGACACAGAGTGAATCTCCCTCCACACTGTCCTATCACAGACTCCCGGGGTCAGACACAGAGTGAAGATTCCTCCACACTGTCCTATCACACACTCCCCGGGTCAGACACAGAGTGAATCTCCCTCCACACTGTCCCATCACACACTCCCGGGGTCAGACATAGAGTGAATCTCCCTCCACACCATCCCATCATACACTCCCGGGGTCAGACACAGCGTGAATCTCCCTCCACACCATCCCATCACACACTCCCGGGGTCAGACACAGAGTGAACCTCCCTCCACACCGTCCTATCAGAGACTCCCGGAGTGAGACACAGAGTGAATCTCCATCCACACTGTCCTATCACACAGCCCCGGGGTCAAACATAGACTGAATCTTCCTCCAGACTGTCCTATCACACACTCCCAGGGTCAGACACAGAGTGAATATCCCTCCACACTGTCCCATCACACACTCGCAGGGTCAAACACAGAGTGAATCTCTCTCCACACTGTCCCATCACAAATTCCCGGGGTGAAACACAGAGTGAATCTCCCTCCACACCATCCTATTACACACTCCCGGGGTCAGACACAGAGAGAAGCTCCCTCCACACTGTCCCATCACACACTCCGGTGGTCAGATACAGAATGAATCTCCCTCCACGCTGTCCCATCACACACTACCAGGGTCAGACACAGAGTGAATCTCCCTCCACACTGTCCCATCACACACTCCCAGGGTCAGACACAGAGTGAATCTCCCTCCACACTGTCCCATCACAAATTCCCGGGGTGAAACACAGAGTGAATCTCCCTCCACACTGTCCTATCACAGACTCCCGGGGTCAGACACAGAGTGAATCTCCCTCCACACTATCCCATCACAGACTCCGAGGGTCAAACACAGAGTGAATCTTCCTCCACACTGTCCTATCACACACTCCCAGGGTCAGACACAGGGTGAATATCCCTCCATCCCATCCCATCACACACTCCCAGGGTCAAACACAGAGTGAATCTCTCTCCACACTGTCCCATCACAAATTCCCGGGGTGAAACACAGAGTGAATCTCCCTCCACACCATCCTATTACACACTCCCGGGGTCAGACACAGAGAGAAGCTCCCTCCAAACCGTCCTATCACAGACTCCGAGGGTCAGACACAGAGTGAATCTCCCTCCACACTGTCCCATCACACACTCCCGTGGTCAGACACAGAATGAATCTCCCTCCATGCTGTCCCATCACCCACTCCCAGGGTCAGACACAGAGTGAATCTCCCTCCACACTGTTCCATCACAAATTCCCGGGGTTAAACACAGAGTGAATCTCCCTCCACACTGTCCTATCACAGACTCTCATGGTCAGACACAGAGTGAAACTCCCTCCACACCGTCCCATCATACACTCCCAGAGTCAGACACAGAGTGATTCTCCCTCCACACTGTCCCATCACACACTCCCGGGGTCAGACACAGAGTGAATCTCCCTCCACACTGTCCTATCACAAACTCCCGGGGTCAGACACAGAGTGAATCTCCCTCCACACTGTCCCATCACACACTCCCGGGATCAGACACAGAGTGAATCACCCTCCACACCGTCCCATCACACACTCCCAGGGTCAGACACAGAGTGAATCTCCCTCCACACCATCCCATCACACACTCCTGGGTCAGACACAGAGTGAAGCTCCCTCCACACTGTCCCATCAAACACTCCCAGGGTCAGACACAGAGTGAATATTCCTGCACACCATCCCATCACACACTCCCCGGGTCAGACACAGAATGAATCTCCCTCCACACCGTCCCATCACAGACTTCCGGGGTCAGACACAGAGTGAATCTCCCTCCACACTGTCCTGTCACACACTCCCAGGGTCAGACACAGAGTGAATCTTCCTCCACAGTGTCCCATCACACACTCCCAGGGTCAGACACAGAGTGAATATCCCTCCACACCGTCCCATCACACACTCCCAGGGTCAGACACAGAGTGAATATCCCTCCACACTGTCCCATCACACACTCCCAGGGTCAGACACAGAGTGAATCTCACTCCACACTGTCCCATCACACACTCCCAGGGTCAGACACCGAATGAATCTCCCTCCACACCATCCCATCACACACTCCCAGGGTCAGACACAGAGTGAATCTCCCTCCACACTGTCCCATCACACACACCCAGGGTCAGACACAGAGTGAATCTCCCTCCACACTGTCCCATCACACACTGCCGGGGTCAGACACAGAGTGAATCTCCCTCCACACCATCCCATCACACACTCCCAGGGTCAGACACAGAGTGAATATCCCTCCACACCGTCCCATCACACACTCCCAGGGTCAGACACAGAGTGAATATCCCTCCATACTGTCCCATCACACACTCCCAGGGTCAGACACAGAATGAATCTCCCTCCACACCATCCCATCACACACTCCCAGGGTCAGACACAGAGTGAATCTCCCTCCACACTGTCCCATCACACACACCCAGGGTCAGACACAGAGTGAATCTCCCTCCACACCATCCCATCACACACACCCAGGGTCAGACACAGAGTGAATCTCCCTCCACACTGTCCCATCACACACTGCCGGGGTCAGACACAGAGTGAATCTCCCTCCACACCGTCCCATCACACACTCCCGGGGTCAGACACAGAGTGAATCTTCCTCCACACTGTCCCATCACACACTCCTGGGATCAGACACAGAGTGAATCTCCCTCCACACTGTCCCATCACACACTCAGGGTCAGACACAGAGTGAATCTCCCTCCACACCATCCCATCACACACTCCCGGGGTCAGACACGGTGTGAATCTCCCTCCACACTGTCCCATCGCACACTCCCAGGGTCAGACACAGAGTGAAGCTCCCTCCACACCATCCCATCACACACTCCCGGGGTCAGACACAGAGTGAATCTCCCTCCACACTGTCCCATCACACACTCCCAGGGTCAGACACAGAGTGAATCTCCCTCCACACCGTCCCATCACACACTCCCAGGGTCAGACACAGAGTGAATCTCCCTCCACACTGTCCCATCACACACTCCCAGGGTCAGACACAGAGTGAATCTCCCTCCACACTGTCCCATCACACACTCCCAGGGTCAGACACAGAGTGAATATCCCTCCACACCATCCCATCACACACTGCCGGGGTCAGACAGAGTGATGCTCTCTCCTCCTCGTTATGTCAACTAGTTTCACCTTGTTTATCAGAATGAAAATGTGTTGTTTCCTGTTCCGTAGCGCCTTCTCCACCGTGATCAGTCTTGGACTTTGGATTCTATTGGAGTGCAGGCGGAAAGCCTTGGCTTCAGATGCCCAGGTGTGCGGCACCGACCACTATCCAGAGCTCAGTCTTCACCCGCCTCAACCTCATTACCTACCCCTACCCCTGAAGCCATGGCACAGTCTACCTGTAGCACAGGTGAGGGAATTGATGGAGGAATGGAAGGGAAAAGTGTTGGAGGGAGGTAGTTGGGGAGGAAGTGGAGGAGGGGAAGGAAGGTGTGAAGGAAGAGAGGAGGGAGGGGTAAGGGTCAAGGTCAGGCCAGGAGAGGTAGTAGTGAGGGAAGGAGGTGGAGGGGCAGAAAAGGGTTTGTGGGAGGCTAAGGGGATGAAGAAGGTAAGAGTGAGGGAGAGGGGAGGAGGGAGGTATCAAGGTAGGTGGCAGTGAGGAAGGGAGGGTGGAAGAGGGGAGGTGCTGTTAGGATGCAGAGCAAGAGAAGGGGATGGGACGAAGAAGGACCAGGAGAAGTGGTAGTAAGGGAGGGGGGAGGAGTGAGGCAGAGGAGATGGAGGAAAATTTGGAAGGAGACCAATGATTTGGAGGAAGATTGGGGTGTGGGAAGGGAGAAAGAGGAAGAGGGAAAGGATGGCAAAGGAGGGGAGAGGAGGGAGCAGACGAGGGAGGGGTTGAGTTGTGGGAGGGAAGAGAAGAAGTGAGTTGGAGGTGAAAATGGAAAGTGAGTGAAGAGATGGAGGGTGATTATGCTGTGGAAGGGGATGAGGGAGGAGAGAGGCAGGAGAGAATGAGGGTGGGGAGGAGGGGTGGGACATAAGGAGGGGAGGAGGGAGAGGGAGTGAGGAGGAAGGGGAGGGTGGGGAAGGGAGGAGGAGGGAGGGTGGGAGAAAAGAAGGAGGGGAGTCATGGAACCATTTGGAGGGAGAGAGTGGAGGACAGTCTGGGACAGAGGGATGGAGAGATGGAAGGAAGGAGGGACAGGTGGAGCGAGAGGTATACAGGGTGACACTAACCTACTAATCCCCCCAACTTCTCCCAACTCCCAGGCCTGGTGTATGAGCCCCTGATGCTGAAACATCAGTGTCCATGTGGTGGGGGGCAGCATCCAGAACATCCCGGCCGGATCCAGAGCATCTGGTCCCGACTCCAGGAGACTGGCCTGAGAAGCCAATGTCAGGTAGGGAAGGAGACAGGTAAGGCAGAGGAGGGGGAATGAGGGGAGAGAGGGGAGGGAGGGGAATGGGAGGAAGAGAGGGGAGGGAAGAGGGAGGGAAATGAGAGGGGGAAGGAGAGAGGGAACAAGGAGACAGCAAAGGAAGAGATGACGAAGGGGAAGGAAGGGTTGTAGGGCGAAGAGGAAGTTGGGTGTGAGTTGAGGGAAGGCACGAGTGAGGGAGGAACAGGATGAGGCAGAGGGAAGGGGAGTGTGAGTGGGATAAGGGAGGGTGAAGGAGAGAGTAAGGATGGGAGAGGATGGGGGTGGGGAGAGTCAGTGTGCATTTGGGACGGAGAAGGAAAGTTTGGGATATTCCTAACCACTGCTCTCTTCCCTCCCATCTGTCAACCCTCTCACACTCCTTCCCTTCACTCCATGTCTCCACATGACTCACTCAAACCCCCCCACCCTTCCCATCCTGCTCTGCCCTTCCTGGGACAGGTGATCCGTGGAAGGAAGGCCACCCTGGAGGAGCTGCAGACGGTCCACACAGAGCCCCATGTATTTGCATTTGGAACCAGCCCCCTCAGTCGGCTGAAGGAGGACCACAGGAAATTCATGGGTAACCAGCATCTCTGGCAGATGCCGGCTCATACTCGGTTGGACAGCAGAGTGGAGAGGGTGGATGTGCTGGTCTGGCATTGGTAGAGGGGCTATAGGAGGGCAGATACAAAATTGGGAGGGGAGTGTGATGGACCTCTCCTACCATATTACCTCTCCACCATCTACAGGTCAGGAGTGTGATGGAACACTCCCGACTTGCCTGGGTGGAGTTAGTCCATGTACTCCACATCCACCACATTACCTCTCCACCGTCTACGGGTCAGGAGTGTGATGGAACACTCCCGATTTGCCCAGGTGGAGTTAGTCCATGTACTCCACATCTACCACATTACCTCTCCACTGTCTACAGGTCAGGAGTGTGATGGAACACTCCCGATTTGCCTGGGGGGAGTTCAAGATTTTGTTTATCATTGTGGTTGCATATCCACAGGATATAAATGTCATGAAAATTAGGTGTGTTTTTGCAACAACAGCACAGTACACTACAAACATAAATTACATAAACTTAAATTGTCACAAATTAAAGAACAGACTAAAGATAATACTTTCCGGCTGTACAGTAGCACAGCAGTTAGTGTAACTATTATAGCATTATCAGCCCAGATTCAATTCCTACCGTTGCCTTTAAGGAGTTTTTATTTTTTCCTTGTGACTCTCTGGGCTTCCTCCAGGTGCTCTGGTCTCCTCCCATATTTCCAAGACATGCAGGTTAGTCAGTTATTTGGTGACATGGGTGTAATTGGTTGGCGTGGGTTTGTTGTTGTAGTGCTGTATCTCTAAATATAACAACAGCAATACAAGTTCAAGGAAATCAATTTCAGAGCAGTGTTCAGGATTTTCAGATGGGTTCAAGAACTTGGTGGCAGTGGGGAAGAAGCTTGTTGAACCTTGAGGTGTGGGTCTTTAAGGCTCCTGTACCTCCATCATCCAGTAGAGGGCATAGCCCAAATGCTGGAGGTCTATGAGGATGGGCACCTGCTTCTTGAGGCACTGCCTCTTTAACTTGTCCTCGATGGTGGGGAGGTTTGTGCCTGTGATGGAGCTGGCTGAGTCTACAACCATCTGCAGTGTCTTGCAAATCTGTGCATTGGAGCCTCCACACCAGGCAGTGATGCAACAAGTCAGAATGCTCTCCACGGTACATCTGTCGGAGTTGGTCAGAGTCTGTAATGACATGCCAAATCTTTATCTCCACTCTCTTCATCTCTCTCTCTGTCCTCCAGGAATACTCTCACAGCCAACTCTAATGATGTTACCGTGTGGTGGTCTCGGAGTAAGTATATCACTCACAGTTTTGGGATACTGAGACACATCTGCCATCTATGTTGGCCCTACACCTCTCTCCATCTGTGACCCCCTTCTCTCCCCTACATCACTCCCCATCTCTGTGACCCCATCCCTCCCCTACACCCATTCCCACCTCTGTGACTCGCTCCCTCAACCTACACCCCTCCTCGTCTATGTCGTATTTACCTCCTCTTTGTCCTGGGGATTCACAAGCAAAAGACGTGGAGATGTTGGCCTTGTCAGTAGTGGTTAGCATCAGAGGGACTGAGGGATTTGGGGTCCAAGCTGATACAAGTAGAGACAGTGTTAAAGAAGGCATATGGTATGCTTGCCTTCAGCATTGAGTTCAAGAATTGGGAAGTCATGTTGCAACCGTATAAGACGTTAGTATTGTATGCATTTCTGGTCGCCCCATTACAGCAAGGGTGTGGGGGCTTTGGAGAGGGTGCAGAAGAGGTTCACTAGGATGCTGCCTGGATTAGAGGGCATGTGCTGTCACAAGAGGGTGGACAAACTTGGGTTGTTTTCTCTGGAGAGGTAGAGGCTGAGGGGAGATCTGATAGAGGTTTATAAGATTTTGACAGGCATAGATTGAGTAGACAGTTGGTATCCTTATATGTCCAGGGCTGAAATGTCTAATAATGGTAGAATGCATTAAGGTGAGAGGGGGCAAGTTTAAAGGAGATGTGAGGGGCATGTTTTTTTTTTACACAGAGAATGTTGGGTGTCTGGAATGTGCCACCTGGAGTGGTGGTGGAGGCAGATATAATAAGAGGCATTTAAAAGGCTCTCAGATAGACAAATTGATATGCAGGGAATAGAAGGATGTAGACATAAGGGATTGGTTGAGTTTGGTGTTCAATACTTCATTTAATTATTCCTGCATATCATGATGTTCTCGAACCCATGAGCACTGCCTCACTATTCCTTATT
This sequence comes from Mobula hypostoma, assembly GCF_963921235.1. Classification (NCBI taxonomy): domain Eukaryota; kingdom Metazoa; phylum Chordata; class Chondrichthyes; order Myliobatiformes; family Myliobatidae; genus Mobula; species Mobula hypostoma. The sequence goes on along the minus strand of NW_026948165.1, from coordinate 546,604 downwards.
TTGTTTAACCAATTTTTATTTCAGAATCAGGTTTATCATCAGACATATGATGGGATATTTGCTGTTTTGTGGGAGCAGTACAGTGCAAGGACATAAAATCACTATAAATTGCAAACATAAATCGTGCAAAAAGAGGAATATTGATTTTGTGTTCATGGGTTCATTCTGTTCAGAAATCTGATGGTGGAGGGGAAGAAGCTGTTCCTAAAATGTAGAATCTCTGTCTTCAGGCTCCTGTACTTTTTCCCTGATGGGATATGGACATTGTGTAGACAGAAGGGATTAGCTTAATTTGGCATAATGGTCAGCACAGGTATTGTGGGACGAAGTGCCTTTTCCTTTGCTGTACTTTTCTGCGTTCTCCAAGGAGCTGAGTCCGTGTTGTAAACTCTCCCGTGTTGACCACTCCCAGGTAGACAGGGACAGCGTGTGGAATGAGGCACACTCATCAAATGCTGCCAGAATGGCGGTAGGATGCGTCATCGAGCTGGCTCTCAGAGTGGCGAGGGGAGATCTCCAGGTAACACACGTTGTTGTTCCAATTCCATGGGAGTGAATGGGAAGGGATCGATCCCATTGGGAATGCAGATGGTGGGAGTAAATGGGGAAGGGTGGATCATTTTGGGAGTGCGGAGGGAGGAAACGGGAAGGGATGGGACTGTTGCAACTCAGGTTGTGTTGGGTTTCAGTGTTTTGTGCTCCAGTGCTTCCCTAACCTCATCTTTCCACTTCCAGAACGGGTTTGCTGTTGTCCGACCTCCAGGACATCACGCTGAACGGTCAGCCGCCATGTGAGTTTACCTTGACTTGGAGATAGGTGTTAATTCATTCTCCTTCTCACCCTGTCTCTCCCTATCCCTATCTCTTTCTCCCACTGTCTGTTGCTCTACAAACACAAACACACACCACGTACCTTCAGGCTCAAGGATAGCTTCTATCCTACTGTTATCAGACCATTAAATAGCTCCCTCACATGATAACATTCTGGCCCTTCAACCTTATTGTCTGCCTGCACTGCATTTTCTCTGTGACTGTAACACTTTATTCTGCATTCTGTTATTGTTTTACCTTGTTCTACCTCAACGCACTGTGTAATGATCTGATCTGAATGAACAATGTGCAAGACAAGCTTTTCACTGTATCTCAGTACACGTGACAGGAATAAACTCTTTTCTCTTTGCAGCTTAATGGCATCTTGCCTTCGGCAGGATGACCAAAACTGAACATAATACTCCAGGTGTGACCTCACCAACATCTTGCACCACTGTAATATTGCGTCCTAACTCCTGTACTCAGTACCATGACTAATAAAGGCCAACAGGCCAAATGCCTTCTTCACTACCCTGTCTACCTGGCACATCACCCTCAATAAACTATTTAGCTGTACCCAAGGCACCAATGGACATGATCAGAAAAGGCCGCAGTAGGTTATAGACTCAGCCAGCTCCATTACCGGCACTAACCTCCCCACTATTAAGGGCATATTCAAAAGACAATGCCTGAAAAAGGCAGCATCTATCATTAAGGACCCGGACCATCCATTCCATGTGGCCTTCTCATGAGCCTGAACACTCTGCTTCAATGTTTTAGGAAGAACATATTCACCTCTGTCACCAGATTTCTGATTGGTCCATGAACCCGTGAACACTACCGTCACTATCTTGATCTCTTTTGCAATATTCATTTTTCCATATTTCTTGTAATATATAGTAGTTTATGTATTTGCACTGTACTGCTGCCACAAAAACAATCAATTTCATGCTCAATGTCAGTGATAATAAGCTTGATTACGATTCTCTGTTCCACAACACTCCCCTCTCATTTAATGGTCACTGTCTGTGTACCTGTACCTCAAGCTCCCTCGGGTCTACAACACTCCCCTGTCACTTACTGGTCTCCCTGTGTGTACCTGTACCCCGAGTTGCCTTTGTTCTACAACATTCCCGTCATTAACAGGTCTCTCTGTGTATCTGTACCCCGAGCTCCCTCTGTTCTACAACACTCTCCTGTCATTTACCGGTCTCTCTGTGTACCTGTACCCCGAGCTCCCTCTGTTCTACAACATTCCCCTGACATTTACCAGTCTCTCTGTACCTGTACCCTGAGCTCCCTCTGTTCTACAACACTCCCCTGTCATTTACCGGTCTGTGTACCTGTACCTGACCTCCCTCTGTTCTACAACACCTCCCAGTCATTTACTGGTCTCCCTGTGTACCTGTACCCCGAGCTCCCTCTGTTCTACAACACTCCCCTGTCATTTACCAGTCTCTGTGTACCTGTATCCCGAGCTCCCTCTGTTCTACAACACTCCCGTCATTTACTGATCTCTCTGTGTACCTGTACCCCGAGCTCCCTCTGTTCTACAACACTCCCCCGTCATTTACCAGTCTCTGTGTACCTGTATCCCGAGCTCCCTCTGTTCTACAACACTCCCCTGTCATTTACCGGTCTCTCAGTGTACCTGTACCCCGAGCTCCCTCTGTTCTACAACACCTCCCAGTCATTTACCGGTCTCTCTGTGTACCTGTACCCCGAGCTCCCTCTGTTCTACAACACTCCCCTGTCATTTACCGGTCTCTCTGTGTACCTGTACCCCGAGCTCCCTCTGTTCTACAACACTCCCTTGTCATTTACCGGTCTCTCTGTGTACCTGTACCCCGAGCTCCCTCTGTTCTACAACACTCCCCTGTCATTTACCGGTCTCTCTGTGTACCTGTACCCCGAGCTCCCTCTGTTCTACAACACTCCCCTGTCATTTACCAGTCTCTCTGTGTACCTGTACCCCGAGCTCCCTCTGTTCTACAACACTCCCCTGTCATTTACCGGTCTCTCTGTGTACCTGTACCCCGAGCTCCCTCTGTTCTACAACACTCCCCTGTCATTTACCGGTCTCTCTGTATACCTGTACCCCGAGCTCCCTCTGTTTTACAACACTCCCCTGACATTTACCAGTCTCTCTGTGTACCTGTACCCCGAGCTCCCTCTGTTCTTCAACACTCCCCTGTCATTTACCAGTCTCTGTGTACCTGTACCCGGAGCTCCCTCTGTTCTACAACACTCCCCTGTCATTTACCAGTCTCTCTGTGTACCTGTACCCCGAGCTCCCTCTGTTCTACAACACTCCCCTGTCATTTACCAGTCTCTCTGTGTACCTGTACCCCGAGCTCCCTCTGTTCTACAACACTCCCTTGTCATTTACCGGTCTCTCTGTGTACCTGTACCCACAGTACCCTCTGTTATCTTGCTTCCCCTGGGCCCCACTGTTCACTGTGAAAGTTTACATGTCCTCACTTTGAAATTCGCTTTCTGCAGTCCTGAAGTTGTCTACAGGGAGGTGGAGGTGGGACATGTGAATTTTAAGGATGTCTCACTGACCTCACTTCTATGTCCCACAGGGGTTTCTGTTTCTTTAATTCAGTGGCCATCGCTGCCAAACAGCTCCAGCTGAAGATGAACATGCGGAAGATTCTCGTTGTAGACTGGGTAAGTGGTTTAGGTCACATCAACTTTGCTGTGTTTGGACCTCACCCCTTCCTTTTCGCTCCCACCATCTCCACTGTGCAGCACAGAAAGCATCTGTTTGGCTGCATCACTGCTTGGTCCAGCAACTACTTTGCCTGTGACTGCAGAGTTGTGGACACAGCTCAACACAAGACAGAAACCAGCCTCCCCTCCATGCACTCTGTCTACACTTCTCACTGCCTCGGTAACGCAGGCAACATAATCAAAGACCCCACCCACGCTAGACTTTCTCACTTCTCCCCCCTCCCACTGGGCAGAAGATACAAAAACTTGAAAGCACGTATTACCAGGCTCAAGGACAACTTCTATCTGCCATTATCAGATTCGAACAATCGCCGAGTACAAAAAGATGGACTCTTGACCCCACAACCTACCTTGTCCTGGCCCTTACACCTTATTGCCTACCTGCGCCACCTATAGTCTGTGAGCTTGAATCCTATATCTCTTTTGGTATCTTTCTGTGCACAATCAGCGTACGGGGAGATGCACATAGGGGGTGGCCAGTAGGGTTAACCTAGCCAATTAGGACGTAATAGGTGATGGGATCTTTCTTTGCTTCCCAGGACGTCCATCATGGAAATGGAACTCAACAGGTCTTCTACTCAGATCCCAGTGTCCTCTACATCTCCCTCCATCGTCATGATGATGGCAATTTCTTCCCAGGAAGTGGGGCATCGGATGAGGTGAGGTCAGCCAGGGTGATGCACCATGTAGGTACAGGGAGATCCCAGAGGGTGCTCCCACTGGGTAACGTGGTCAAAGCTGGGACTCTTGGTATCTCCAAGGTCTCTTCAAGTATGTGATGGGATGGTGTGGGAGGAACTTCACTCTGTGCCTGACCCCAGGAGGGTGTTTGGGATAGTGTGGAGGTGGCTTCTCTTCTGTTGTCCCTTGTGGGCTTTAACCCCTTTTACGCCTGCCCCTTGGTAAAGAACTGCCCTCATTCCCGCACAGGTTGGCAGTGGGCCCGGTGTGGGCTTTAACGTGAACATTGCTTGGACCAAGAGTCTGGACCCTCCCATTGGTGATGCCGAGTATCTCGCCGCCTTCAGGTGAGTGATCACGTGCCCGGCATGCAAGGCAGAACTGGCAATGGGGTCCATGGAAAGCTCGTGGAGTGGATACAGATGTGGTGTGTGACTGGAAAGTTGAAAAGCAGCTAAGTCCCTGTAACGGGTGGGTTCTGTTGGGTAACCTGAAGGAAGTTTGGTTTCCAGGGAAAGCTGGAATTGGAATTGGTTTATTACTATCACCTGTACTGAGATACAGTGAAAAACTTACCTTGCATACTGTTCATACAGATCAGATCATTACACAGTGCATAGAGGTAGAACAAGGTAAAACAGTAACAGACTGCAGAATAAAGCACAGGCAGACAAAGAAATGCAAGATCAAAAAGGGATAAGATTGTGAGGTCAAGAGCGTAATTTAAAGTACTAAGGAACCATTTAATAGTCTGATAACAGTGGGTTAGAAGCTGCCTTGAGCCTGATGATACGTGCTTTCAGGCTTTTGTATCTTCTGCCCAATGGGAGGTAGGAGAAGAGGGTAAATCCAGGGCGGGTGGGGTCTTTGATTCTGCTGGCTGCTTTACTGAGGCAGTGAGAAGTGTAGACAGAGGCTGGTTTCTGTGATGTGCTGAGCTGTGTCCACAACAGGCAGAGCAGTTGCCTTACTAAGCCATGATGCATCTGGATAGGATGCTTCCTATGGTGTATCAGTTAAAATTGGTCAAGGTCCAAGGGGACGTTGAATTCTTTTAGCCTCCTGAGGAAGCAGAGGTACTCAGAATCAGAATCAGGTTTATTATCACTGGCATATGTTATGAAATTTGTTGTTTTGCGGCAGCAGTACAGTGCCATACATGATAATTTAAATTAAAAATATAAATTACAATAAGCAGTATATATTAAAAAAATAAATAAGTAGTGCAAAGAGGGAAATAGGTGGTGTTCATGGGTTCACCATCCATTCAGAAACCTGATAGCGGAGGGGAGGAAGCTGTTCCTGACTGTCTTCAGGCTGCTGTACCTCCTCCCTGATGGTAGCAATGAGAAGAGGGCATGTCCTGGGTGATGGGGGTCCTTAATGATGGATGCCACCGTTTTGGGGATCACTTTTTGAAGGTGTCCTCGATACTGGGGAGGCTAGTGCCTATGTTGAAGCTGGCTGAGTTTACAACTTTCTGCAGCTTTTCCCGATCCTGTGCAGTGATCTCTCCATACCAGACAGTGATGCAACCAGTTAGAATGCTCTCCATGGCACGACTGTAGAAATTTGTGAGAGTTTTTGGTAACATTACCAAGTCTCCTCAAATTCCTAATGAAATATAGCCACTGTCATATCTTCTTTGTAATTACATCAATATGTTGGGCCCAGGATAGATCCTCAGAGACGTTGACACACAGGAACTTGAAACTGCTCATCCTTTCCACTGCTGATCCCTCATTGATGACTGGTGTGTGTTCACTCGACTTCCCCTTCCTGAAGTCCAAGGCTGTTATGACACCAACTCAACCAGCTGATCTGTCTCTCCCCTGTATGCCTCCTTATCACCATCTGAGGTTCTGCCATCAATAGTGGTGTCATCGGTGTTTGAGACGTGCCAAGCCACGCAGTCGTGGGTGCATGGAGAGTAGAGCAGTGAGCTAAGCACACATCTTTGAGGTGACCAGTGTTGATTGTCAGACGTTATTTCTGATCCGCACTGACTGTGATCTCCCAGTGAGGAAATCAAAGGTCTGGTTGCAGAGGGAGGTACAGACGCCCATGTTTTGGAGCTTGTTGATCAGATGCGGTTATGGTTATGTTGAATACTGAGTTGTAATCAATAAACAGCAGCATGACATAGGTGTTGCTATTGTCCAGGTGATCGAAGGCAGAGTGGAGAGCCAGTGCGATTGCATCTGCTGTAGACCTATTGTGGAGATAGGCAAATTGCAGTGGGTCCAGGTCCTTGCTCAGGCAGGAGTTGACTCCCACCAGGACCAATTTTTCAGAGCACTTCATCACAATAGATGTGAGTGCCACTGGGTGATATTTGATGAGGAAGCTCACCCTGCTCTTCTTGGGCACTGGTATGATAGTTGTCCTTTTGAAGTAGGTGCAAAACCCGGCAGTGAAAGATTGAAGATGTCCTTGAACACTCCCACCAGTTGGTTGACACAAGTTTTCAGTGCCCTACCTGGTACACCAATGTGGTCTGATGCTTTACAAGGGTTCACCCTCCTGAAAGATGGTCTGACGTCTGCTTCTGAGCCAGAGATCTCAGGGTCACCAGATGCTGCAGGGATTCTCACAGGTGTAGTTTTATTCTCCCTTTCAAAGTGGGTGCATAAAAGGAATTGAGCTCATCTGGAAGTGAAGTTCCTGCAAACCCTCCCAGAGCTGACGTGCATCCGATTCCATCTGTAACTCAACTGGAATTTTTTAAACTCTTAAAATAGTCTTCCATAGGTCATACTTGGACTTCTTGTATAGTTCCAGATCACTGGTCTTGAATGCCATTGATCTAGCCCTCAGCAGATTATGAATCTCCTAGTTCATTCATGACTTTTGGTTTGTGTTCAGTATGTTCTCAAAGGCACACACTCATCCACACAGGTCTTGATTAAGCCAGTGATAACTGTGGCAAATTAATTCACACTCGAAGATGCATCCCTGAATATTGTCTAGTCCACCGACTCAAAGCAGTCCTGTGAGTGCTCCTCTGCCTCCCTTGACCATACCTTCTTGGTCCTCACCACTGGTGTTGTGGTATTTAGTCACTGCCTATAAGCCAGGAGAAGTACAGCCAGGTGATTGGACTTTCCAAAGTGTGAGTTTGGGATGGGATGGTAAGTGTTTTTGGTGGTGGTATAACAGTGGTCAAGTGTGTTGGCTCCTCTGGTTCCACAAGTGATATGTTGGCAGTAGTTGAGTCATCGCCGATAATAAAATAACTAAAATAACTGGGCCCAGAATACATGCACTCTTGCGACTCAGAACATATTTTATTTTACTTATGCACAAAAAGAACAGCGTAGCTCCGGTCACCCAAACTGTTCTGAAGCCAGGATCGGTTTATCAGTTAAAGATATTGACCATTTGGTAAATTGTGCATGTTTGAATTCCTTACTTGTAAGATCAATTGCCATTCACAAAAGAGGTGCTAAAAACCAATCTAAACTTCCTGCTGACAACTGATGACATTTTGAAGTTAGTAAAGACAATTGTTCCTTCGTTTGTTGGGTGTATTGCACATCCTTCCGTTATTCCTGAGGTCCTGATGAAGGGTCTCGGCCCGAAATGTTGACTGTACCTCTTCCTAGAGATGCTGCCTGGCCTGCTGCCTTCACCAGCAACTTTGATGTGTGTTGCTTCCGTTATTCCTGTCTTGTCTCTCTCTGTCACCCCCTACTGTGTAACGAGAAGCTATGTTCTTGGTTGATTACACATTGCCACAGCTATTCTCACCTATCTGCCTGCAGCAAACAAGATTGGCTCTGGCAGTCTTACTTTAAAGGTCTCCCTTGTCGGGGTTTGACTACACGCTACTGCAGTCATTCTCATGTGGATGATGACTTTAACCCTTGTCTTTCTGCAGCTTCTACAAGCCTTCCTCCCTCTTTGTCCTGGAGAGGACAACATAAATCTTCAATAGTGCAGAGCCTCTGAAATACCTCAAGTTTCATCAGGGATAGCTGAATGTTGATATCAGGGGCATATGCACAACACTCCTGGCTAATAATGGCACCAGACAACAGAAAATCTAGTGTTAGTCCATTTTTTTGTGGGAGTGGGAGTGGTTGCACAGTGTGGATTGCTAATATTTCAGCAGTAATATCATTGATAAGACATTATATGCTCGTATCAATCAGCGCTAATTTTGTATCATTAGCCAATTTCTCCGGCAGCGCTGAAGCCACGCTAATGCTTTCACGAGCCAGTCTGGGAGGTTCCCAGAAGAGGAACGCTACAATCCAGAAACACTGAGCCTCCATCGTACTTCGTTGTGAGCCTCACACAGTGGCATGTAGAGAGAGAGCAGGCAGATGGTAATCTATAGTACTACAGTACATAGGCCAGCTAACTACAACCCTCCATGGCTTTGGTTCAAGTAATGTTCACTATATGTTACAGCTTATTTATAATAACACTTATTAACTCAGGTGTCCCTGCTTGTAGAGCTAATCCAAAGATACTGTAGAAAACATTTACACACACGATCTACATATTCATTAAAGTCATTGTTCTCAGTTGAAGGTACATTTAAATCAACAATTCGCGCACCCCCTCCACCTCCCATCTCCGTAGTGCTATTGGGAACCACCACCTGTGGCAAGGCACTGGCTGCTGCCAGCTTCACTGGGTATTCAAGAGGCATCACTTGGTGTGGGCTTCGTTGAAACAGTGCCTGGGGAAGGCAGGGGTACAGTGTCTAGTTCATTCTCAGACTCCGGTGCTAATTGCTTCATTTCAAACACTGAGGTAGTTTCATACTTTGTTCTTTCAGTGTCTTTTCCTTCTCTAACTTTTGCTCACTTTCTCAGCTTTTTTACGGGATTCATCTAACCGTTTTTGCATTTCACATCTACATTGAACAATCACAGGCCACCCTACAGTCTTCTCATATTTTCTGTTCTCTGACAACACATCTGCAGTCACTCACTCAGTCCATTTCCAGACATACAACATACTTCTCAAGTAGACTTGATGTTTCTGGTACAAACAAACACACTAGTGGAGGGCTTCAGAGGTCATGGACAGGGGACTTTCACACCACCATTCATATACATATATACACACAGAGACACACACACACACAATTTCAGAATTCTTTTCAACCACACACTTACCAAATTTTCCTGTGTCTCGTGCGGGACACGACCCAGACCATGGCAACCTCGTGCAGGACATGACCCGGACCATGGCAACCTCGTGTGGGACATGACTTCGACCACAGCAACTCGGTGCAGGTCCCAACCTGGACCACGGCAACCATTTTTTTAACACTGCAGCTTTCCTGTCGGTGACTAACTTGTTGGCGTACCTTGACTACTCTGCACAGGAGGAAATTTGTGTTCCAGTAGCAGACTCAGTCACTTGCTCAGATAGGTGCAGCCTAGAATTTAGGACTGATCAGCAACCGGAGCTGAATTTAACGAAGTCAAGGGCTAGTCTCGGTGAACCTCCAAGTAATTGTTGTTACCGATAATAACTAAAATAACCGGGCCCACAACACACCTTCTTATGACTCAAACATGTTTTTATTTTAATTGTGCACAAGGACAACAGCATGGTCCCTGTCACCCAAGCTGTTCTGAAACCAAGAGAGAAAACTGCTATTTTTATACAGAATTGTTTTTATGAGTTACAGATATTGGCCATTTGGTAAATCATATATGTTTGAATTCCTTATTTACAAGATCAAGCACCATTCACAATAGAGATGTTCTCGATATTTGTTTATTTATTATTATAACTTTTTTTCTTTTTGTATTTGTACAGTTTGTTGTCTTCTGTTGAACGCCCAAGTTGGGTGGTCTTTCATTGATTCTGTTACAATTATTATTCTATGGTTTTATTGAGTATGCCCACTAGAAAATGAATCTCAGGGTTGTATATGGTGACATATATGTACTTTGATAATAAATTTACTTTGAATTTTGAGATGTTAAAAGTCAATCAAAACTTCAAGCTGACAATTTGAAGTTAGAAAAGACAATTGTTCCTTTATTTGTTGGGTGTATTTCACATCCTTCCGTTATTCCTGTCTTGTCTCTCTCTGTCACCCCCTACTGTATAACGGTAAGTTATGTTCTTCTAGGTTGATTACACACTGTGACAGCTATTCACACTTGTCTGTCTGCAATGAACAAGGTTGACACTGGTGGTCTCACTTCAAAGGTCTCCCTTGTCTGGGTTTGACTACCCACCTGGATGTTGTCTTTAACCCTAGCCTTACCACAACTTCTATAGTTGTTCAGAGACTTAGAGACTTAGAAACATAGAAAACCTACAGCACAATACAGGCCCTTCATCCCACAATGCTGTGCTGAACATGTACTTACCTGAGAAATTACCTAGGGTTACTCATATCCCTCTATTTTTCTAAGCTCCATGTACCTATCCAGGAGTCTCTTAAAAGACCCGGTCGTATCCGCCTCCACCATAGTCGCCGGCAGCCCATTCCACACACTCACCACTCTCAGTATAAAAAAACTTACTTCTGACATCTCCTTTCTGCCCACTTCCAAGTACCTTAAAACTGTGCCCTCTCGGGCTAGCCATTTCAGCCCTGGGAAAAAGCCTCTGACTATCCACACGATCAATGCCTCTCAACATCTTGTACACCTCTATCAAGCCACTGCTCATCCTCTGTCGCTCCAGGGAAAAAAGGCCGAGTTCACTCAACCTATTCTCATAAGGCATGCTCCCCAATCCAGGCAATATCCTTGTAAATCTCCTCTGCACCCTTTCTATGGTTTCCACATCCTTCCTGTAGTGAGGCGACCAGAACTGAGTACATTGTTATCTGGCTAGGGTCCTATACAGCTGTAACATTACCTCTCAGCTCTTGAACTCAATCCCTCAGTTGATGAAGGCCAATGCACTGTATGCCTTCTTAACCACACAGTCAACCTGCATAGCAGCTTTTAGTGTCCTATGATCCCTCTGACCCTCCATACTGCCAAGAGTCTTACCATTAATACTATATTCTGCCATCATATTTGACCTACCAAAATGAACCACTTCACACTTATCTGGGTTGAACTCCATCTGCCACTTCTCAGCCCAGTTTTGCATCCTATCAATGTCTCACTGTAACCTCTGACAGCCCTCCACACTATCCACAACACCTCCAACCTTTGTATCATCAGCAAACTTACTAACCCATCCCATCCCTCCACTTCCTCAACCAGGTCATTTATAAAAATCACGAAGAGAAGGGGTCCCAGAACAGATCCCTGAGGCACACCACTGGTCACTGACCTCCATGCAGAATATGACCCATCTACAACCACTCTTTGCCTTCTGTGGGCAAGCCAGTTCTGGATCCACAAAGCAATGTCCCCTTGGATCCCATGCCTCCTTACTTTCTCAATAAGCTTGCATGGGGTACCTTATCAAATGCCTTGCTGAAATCCATATACACTACATCTACTGCTCTTCCTTCATCAATGTGTTTAGTCACATCCTCAAAAAATTCAATCAAGCTCGTAAGGCATGACTTGCCTTTGACAAAGCCATGCTGACTACTCCTAATCATATTATGCCTCTCCAAATGTTCATAAATCCTGCCTCTCAGGTTCTTCTCCATCAACTTACCAACCACTGAGGTAAGACTCACTGGTCTATAATTTCCTGGGCTATCCCTACTCCCTCTCTTGAATAAAGGAACAACATCCACAACCCTCTAATCCTCCGGAACCTCTCCCGTCCCCATTGATGATGCAAAGTTCATCGCCAGAGGCTCAGCAATCTCCTCCCTCGCCTCTCACAGTAGCCTGGGATACATCTCATCCAGTCCCGGTAACTTATCCAACTTGATGATTTCTGAAAGCTCCAGCACATCCTCTTTCTTAATGTCTACATGCTCAAGCTTTTCAGTCCACTGTAAGTCATCCCTACAATCGTCAAGGTCCTTTTCCGTAGTGAACACTGAAGTAAAGCATTCATTAAGTATCTCCGCTATCTCCTCCGGTTCCATACACACTTTTTCACTGTCACACGTGATTGGTCCTATTCTCTCACGTCTTATCCTCTTGCTCTTCACATGCTTGTAGAATGCCTTGGGGTTTTCTTTAATCCTGTCCGCCAAGGCCTTTTAATGGCCCCTTCTGTCTCTCCTAATTTAATTCTTAAGCTCCTTCCTGCTAGCCTTATAATTTTCTAGCTCTCTATCATTTTTTAACCTTTCATAAGCTTTTCTTTTCTTCTTGACTAGATGTTCAACAGACTTTATACACTATGGTTCCTGTACCCCACTTTCCTTTCCCTGTCTCATTGTAACATACCTTTGCAGAACCCCACACAAATATCATCTGAACATTTGCCACATTTCTGCTGTACATTTCCCTCAGAACATCTGGTCCCAATTTAAGCTTCCAAGTTCCTGCCTAATAGCCTCATATTTCCCCTTACTCCAATTAAACACTTTCCTAACTTGCCTGTTCCCATCCCTCTCCAATGTTATGGTAAAGGAGATAGAATTGTGATCACTATCTCCAAAATGCTCTCCCACTGAGAGACCTGACACCTGACCAGGTTCATTTCCCAATACCAGATCAAGTACAGCCTCTCCTCTTGTAGGCTTATCTACATATTGTGTCAGGAAACCTTCCTGAACACACCTAACAAACTCCACCCCATCTGAACCCCTTGCTCTAGGGAGATGCCAATCAAAATTGGGGAAATTAAAATCTCCCACCACAACAACCCTATTATTATTGCGTCTTTTCAGAATCTGTCTCCCTATCTGCTGCTCGATGTCGCTGTTATTATTGGGTGGTCTATAAAATACACCCAGCAGAGTTATTGACCCCTTCCTGTTCCTAACTTCCACCCACAGAGACTCCATTGACAATCCCTCCATGACTTCCTCCTTTTCTGCAGCCGTGACACTATCTCCGATCAACAGTGCCACGCCCCCACCTCTTTTGCCTCCCTCCCTGTCCTTTCTGAAACATCTGAAGCCTGGCACTCTAAGTAGCCATTCCTGCCCCTGAGCCATCCAAGTCTCTGTAATGGCCACAACATCATAGCTTCAAGTACTGCTCAAAGACTTCTTCAAGGAGGCTTGGTTGAAATACCCCGCAATGATAGGGAAGGCATCAGGGCGTGTTGTTTCTTGATTGCCGATCATGGAGCTCAGCTCCTCCAGTGCCTGACTGACGCTGGCCAAGATGGGATGTACACCGCTACTAGGATGATATTTGATCGCTAGATGTTCCAGATCAGGTGAGCAGGACTGAGACTGAACCATGTCTGTGCACCACAATGAGTTAATCATAAAGCATACTCCACCTTCTCTACCTTTAAAGGACTGAACTGTCCTGTCTTTGTGGAGAATGATGAAACCATCGGGCTGCAGCACTGTGTTCGAAATAGCAGGTGTGAGCCATGTTTCCGTGAAGCAAAGTACACAGCAGTCCCTGATGTCCCTCTGGTACTGCGCTCTTGCTCAGAGGTCTTCAGTTTTATTTTCCAGAAACTGTACATTCATCAGCAGGATAGTCGAGAGTGGGGGTCTAAAAATCTCTGCATTTCAATTGTACCTGTAGACCAGCTCATTTTCTGTGCTTGCACTCACGACCTGCATCTGCTGTCCGGGGTCTGTCGATTTTGAGTATCAAGTTGTTTAAATGTCTTAAATCGACGCTGCTTACTGAAGTCCCAATGGCTGTGGCTGTGAATTTCAGGTGTAGTTATCCTAAATGGGAATATTTGATGATTCCCATCGGAGATGGCGGCACACTCAATGCGGTGGCCACTCTGGGTCCAATCAAGGATGTATTTATTTGTCTTGTATGTCTTTTTTACAATTGCAAGTCACTGCTGGATACTAAGGACATCAATTACTGCAAGACTATCCCATCAGCATGTTGCTCGATAGCAACGGAGCTGGGCTTATTGTGTACCGCTGTTATGTAGTCACCTGTGGACTCATTATGTACCGTTGGACAGTGCTTGGGCCTAAAAAGGTGTGAGTGATTGTCCTGGACGTTGTTTATTGTTATCACAAGACTCTGTTAGACATTGGTAATATAGAGCACTACAAGTCCAATTCACTGGTTCATTGGCGAGACCGACCGCAGGGGAGCTACATTGAATTGGCCTAGGCCACATGGTTGTCTATTACAGCTGTCCAAGGGGGAGACACTGAGGTAGTGTGGGAGAGAGCAGAGGCCTCTGTCTGTGCACAGCAATCTGTTCTGGGTTAGGGCTGCCCTCTGGTGTTCGCTCGGTGGAAGAACAAGCTGGACACTCAAGACACTTGGGGTATATATTTTTTCTTTGTGGCTGTACGTTTTTCTCAAATCATAACTGTACGTGCTATTTGTGCTATGTGCAGTGTGCTGCTGAGAATGTGTTTTACAACTTGGCCCTGGAGGAACGTTGTTTCATTTGGCTGTATTCATGTATGGTTGAATGGCAATCAAATTTGAACTTGAACTGGCAGGTTGTTTCTCGATCAGAAGTCGGTAATGCAAACTTTAATGTTTGTAACCTATGCCAGTGCTTTGGATGAGAATGCACAAGGCACGTTTAGAAAGTTGTAGATGTCACTAAAAGAGTGTTGTAAACAGTGAATATGGTCATCAGGGTTTACGGGGGGGGGGGGTGGGTCTCAATCATCTGAGTAAATGGGCAGAGGAATGGCAAATGAAGTTTAATTCAGAAAAGTGTGAGGTGTTGAATTTTGGGAAAACAAATGACTTTCCCAGTGAATGCAGGGCCCTGGGAGTGTTGTAGAACAGAGGGACCTTGGGGTACAAATGCACAGCTGACTATGTGGCATCGCAGATAGACAGGGTGGTAAAGAAGGCTTTTGGCATGCTGGCTTTCATCAGTCAGGGCACAGAGTACTGAGTTGGGATGTTATGTTGCAGTTGGTGGGGCCACACTGGGAGAATTGTGATCAGATTTGGTCACCCTGCTACAGAAAAGATGTCATTAAGCTAGAAAGAGGGCAGAGGAGATTTACAAGGATGTTGCCTGGAGTCCAGGGACTGAGTTATGGAGAGGGGGTGGGCAAGTCGGGGCTTTATTCCTTGGAGCGTTGGAGACTGAAGGGTAACTTTGTAGAGGAGTATAAAATCATGAAGGGCATAGATAGGGTGAATGTACACAATCTTTTTCCCAGGGTTGCTGAATCAAGAACCAGAGGTCACAGGTTTAAGGTGAGAGGGGAAAGATTTAATAGGGACCCGAGGGGCAATGTCTTCAATGTCTGTATATGGAACGAGCTGCCAGAGGCAGGGACATTAACAACATTTAACAGGCACTTGCACAGGTACATGGATAGAAAAGATTTCGAGGGATATGGGTCAAACATGGGGAAATGGGACTGGCTTGGATGGGACAAGTTGGTCAGCATGGACCAGTTGGGCTGAAAACATGCAGTGTGACTCAAATACTCAAGATGGGCACTTCTTTATTCTGAAACTTTGTCCGCTAGATCTGGATTCTTTTGAGACAGAAAGGGGTCTGTCCTGTTGGGTGTGTGGACAGTGGGAGGGAATGGGAGCTGCTTTGCTTATTTCTGTCCCCTGTTACTCTACAGGACAGTGGTGATGCCAATTGCCAAGGAATTTGATCCGGATATGGTCCTAGTCTCCTCGGGTTTCGATGCTGTTGAGGGACATCCCCCTCAACTTGGAGGATACAACGTGACAGCCAAATGTAAGGTTTATGTTCCCCCATATCCCAAACCCAATCCCAGGATAGGGGATAGCTGCCCCTATTAACAGATGTTGGGACAGTGCTCCCAGTGTGGGTCTGACCCAGGAACAGGGAGATGGGAACTGTACACAGTGCTCCCGGTGTGGGTCTGACCCAGGGATTGGGAGATGGGAACTGTGTACGGTGCTCCTGGTGTGGGTTTGACCCAGGGATAGGGAGACGTGAACTGTGCACAGTGCTCCCGGTGTGGGTCTGACCCAGGGATAGGGAGACGGGAACTGTACACGGTGTTCCTGGTGTGGGTCTGACCCAGGGATAGGGAGACGGGAACTGTACACGGTGTTCCTGGTGTGGGTCTGACCCAGGGATAGGGAGATGGGAACTGTGCATGGTGCTCCCGGTGTGGCTCTGACCCAGGGAAATGGAGATGGGAACTGATGCTGTTTCCTCCCTCCCTCCTTCCAGGTTTTGGTTACCTCACAAGACAGCTGATGTCCCTTGCTGGTGGAAAAATCGTCATGGCTTTGGAGGGTGGTCACAGTCTCACCGCCATCTGTGATGCAGCCGAGGCCTGTGTGTCTGCTTTGCTGGGCAAGGAGGTAACAGGGGTGGGTTGTGGTTGAGGGAAATTTGACCTGTTCGGAAAGTGGGGCAAGAAGAGGGTAATGGCTTTCAACACACACAAGCATGGGGTGGGGGGGGGGAGGAATGCATTTTGTAAAGTCAAACCAGTGTGGGACTTGTACTGTGAACAGTGGGCTAGGTTGATTCCGGAGATGAGGGGGTTAACCTATGAAGGGATATTGAGTCGCATCGGACTGAGGAGAATGAGAACAGGTTTTATAGAAACAGATAAATATTGAAAAGGATGTAGGCAAAAGGCAGGTTACTGTAGACCAGTTAGCTTAACATCTGTAGCTAGGAAAATGTTTGAAGCTATCATTAAGAAGGAACTATTAAGACATCTGGACAGAAGTAGTTGTATACTTTGATTTCCTAAAGGTGTGTGATAAGATGAGGCATAAAAGACCATAAGACATTAGCAAATTAAGGCCATTTGTCCCATTTAGTCTGTTCTGCCATTTGATTGTGGCTGATTTATTTTCCTTCTCAACCCCATTCTTGTGCCTTATCCCCTAACCTTTTGATGCCCTCACTAATTAAGAACCTATCAACCTCCACCATAAATATACCTGATGACGTGGTCTCTGCAGCCAAATGTGGCAATAATTTCTACAGATTGACCACTTTCTGGCTGAAGAAATTCCTCCTCATCCCTGTTCTCAAGGGACATCCTTGTATTCTGAAGTTGTGCCCTCTGATCCGAGATTCCCTCACTATAGGAAACATCCTCTCAACATCCACTCTATCTAGTCCCTTCAATATTCAAAAGGTTTCAAAGAGACCCCCTCCCATTCATCTAACCTCCAACTAAGACAGGATGAGAGCTATCAAGTGCTGTTTTCCTGTTATAAGAAAGACACGGTTAAGCTGGAAAGCGTGCAGAGATCTATGGGGGATATTGGCAGGTCTACAGGGCCTGAGTTATAGGGAGAGGTTGTCCAGTCTAGGTCTTTGTTCCCAGAGGTAAATGAAAGATGACCTTATAGATATGTTGATAATTATGAGAGGTATGGACAAGGTGGATGATAAGTTTTCTCCCCAGGGTAGGGGAGTACAAAAACTAGGGGCCATAGGTTTAACATGAAAGGGGATAGATTTAAAAGGAACCCAAGGGGCAACTTCTTCACACAGAGGGCGGTGAGCGTATGGAACAAGCTGCCAGATGAAGTGGTTGAGGCAGGTACAATAATATCATTTAAGAAGCACTTGGACAGGTACAAGGGGAGGGGATTGGAGGGATATGGGCTGAACACAGGAAATTGGGATTAGCTGGGAGGGCACAGTGATTATCATTGGCTGGTTAGGCCAAAGGGCCTGTATTCATGTTGTATTATTCTGTGGTGTACTGAAAGCAGTTTTCAGGTAGCTGGTGGGTGAGATGGTGCCAGCAGTATTGGTTTACTAGTGTCAGCTGTACCATGATGGGGTGTCATCCAGAAATATGGTCCCGCCAAGACTATAAGATGCGTTGTGCCTGGAGACTGTCCAAAGGAGGTTTACAATAATTATCCCAGGAAAGAGAGGGTTAACGTGTGAAAAACGTCTGATGCCTCTGGGTCTGTACTCGATGGAGCTCAGAAAGATGAGGTGAATCTCATCTAAACCTCCCAGATACTGAAGGGCCTGGAGAGAGCAGACATGGGGAGGACATCTCCATCAGTGGCAGAGTCCAGGTTCTGAGGTCATTCCAAAGGGGTGTCCCATAGAATTAAGGCACAACCCTTTAGATCTGGGATAAGGAGGAATTTCTTCAGCCAGAAGGTGGTGAAATTGTGGGATTCGTTGCCTCAGGGGGTGGTGAAGGCTACATCGGTGGGTGTATTGAAGGCAGAGATGGATGGGTTTCTGATCAGTAAGACTGTTAAGGGTTACGGGGAAATGGTTCAAAGAAAAAAAATCAGCCATGGGGGAGCATACTCAATGGTACAAATGGCCTAATTCAGCTCCTGTATCGTAAAGTCAGGGAGAGATGTGGTGGAGAGAGTTGGGAGGCAGGAAGCCTGGGATGGAGGGACAACTGTCCTTGCCATTCCCCTGAAAACCTGTCCGTCCTTCCCTAGATGGACCCCCTCCCCGAACATCTCCTCCACCAGAAGCCCAACTGGAACGGTGTGGCCTCCCTGGAGAGAGTGCTACAGGCTCAGGGTGAGTGTCTGTGGGTGCGTGGGGGGAAGGGGGGTGGGAGAGGGAGGGTAAGTATAGGGGCGGGGGAAGATTGGAGAAGGGAGGGGGAAGAGACATGGTGAGAAGAGGTGTGAAAGCAGAAAAGGTAGAGAGGTGGAGAAAGGGGAGAGCTGGGGATAGGGAGGGGGGAGTGTGGGAAGGGGGCAGGGGAATATGTTGGTGTTGGGGATGAGGGTGAGACTCAAAGGGGTGGGTTTGAGGGAAGGGCCCCATGTAAAGGGGTAGTATGTCCTTGTCCCCATCCTACACCCTCCCCACTTACTTTCTGCTCTGGCCCACAGGTCCGTACTGGAAGTGCACCCAGCGCCTGTCCCACATGTTCCCCCTGTGCCAGGGTCATATCCTGGGCAGGGAAACGGAGGAGAGCAAGACAGTGCTGGCCCTGGCCTCGCTCTCAGTCGGCCTGAGGGGGTGAGTCCGGGGGGGGGTAACGATAGAGGGGATAGGGAGTCTGTGGAGGGAGTGGGGTGGGAGAGGAGTAGAGGCGGGAAGGGTTGTGGAGGGAAAGGAATAGCAGAGGGGTGTACAGAAAGGTAAAGAGAGAAAGAAAGCTGTGGGAGGAATAGAGGAAAAGAACGGAGGGATCAGCAAGAGAAGATTACAGAATGGAGGGGGTGAGAGACGGAGAGGGGAGAGACAGGACCTGTGGGAGGGCATTGAGTTCGGGTAAGGTGTTGATCCTTGCCCTGGTGCCTTGTTCACCAATTCTACTGGACATTAATGCCTCTCTCTCCCTTTTTCCTCCCACCCTCCCCATCTCCAGACATGAACCCATGGAGCACCAGACACTGGCCTGACTTCGGGCTCCGCCAAGTGTGGTGGAGTGGGGCTGGGATTTCAGGAGACAGAAAAGGGATCTTGCAGGGAATATGTGTGGGGGGGAGAAAATTCTGAGGGATCCTGTGGCCTTCTCCAAATCTTCATCTGAAATCGTATTCCTTCTCTCCTGTCCTGTCCAATTCACACCATTCTGCATTCTCCCAATCCCCTCCACCAGGGGAAATCTTATCACCAACCTCCTCAGAACCTGATGTATCTACCAAGATCACCTCTCACTCCTGCAAGCCCCATTAAGCTGGATCTGGGAAAGCGGGAATTCCCAACACTCCGGGGAATTCCTACAACACGTTCTTCAGGGAAAACCGAGAAATCTGCAGGATGGAGCACAGATCTTCACATGTGGAAAAGTCCACTTGACCATCAGTGGACCACAGAACAGCTACCTTTGTTAGTCAGAACTGATATTTATAGCTCTCTTTTTTTTACCTGCTCTTTGACAGTATTAAAAGATTTGGACCATATCCTGGATGATGAGTTCATTGGCTTCCCACATCCAAAAGAGATTGTGGCTCCACTATTAATGAGCTGGGGAAGCTCCCTCCACACTGTCCCATCACACACTCCCAGGGTCAGACAGAGTGAATCTCCCTCCACACTGTCCCATCACACACTCCCGGGGTCAGATATGGAATGAATCTCCTTTCACACCGTCCCATCGCACACTCCCGGAGTCAGACACAGAGTGAATCTCCCTCCACACTGTCCCATCACACACTCCCAGGGTCAGACACAGAGTGAATCTCCCTCCACACTGTCCCATCACAGACTCCCAGGGTCAGACAGAGAGTGAATCTCCATCCACACTGTCCCATCACACACTCCCAGGGTCAGACACAGAGTGAATCTCCCTCCACACCGTCCCATCACACACTCCCAGGGTCAGACACAGAGTGAATCTCCCTCCACACTGTCCCATCACACACTCCCAGGGTCAGACACAGAGTGAATCTCCCTCAACACCGTCCCATCACACACTCCCAGTGTCAGACACAGAGTGAATCTCCCTCCACACTGTCCCATCACTCACTCCCAGGGTCAGACGCGGAGTTAATCTCCCTCCACACCGTCCCATCACACACTCCCAGGGTCAGACACAGAGTGAATCTCCCTCAACACCGTCCCATCACACACTCCCAGGGTCAGACACAGAGTGAATCTCCCTCCACACTGTCCCATCACACACTCCCAGGATCAGACACAGAGTGAATCTCCCTCCACACTGTCCCATCACACATTCCCATGGTCAGACACAGAGTGAATCTCCCTCCACACTGTCCCATCACACACTCCCAGGATCAGACACAGAGTGAATCTCCCTCCACACTGTCCCATCACACACTCCCATGGTCAGACGCAGAGTGAATCTCCCTCCACACCGTCCCATCACACACTTCCAGGGTCAGACACAGAGTGAATCTCCCTCCACACCGTCCCATCACACACTCCCAGGGTCAGACACAGAGTGAATCTCCCTCCACACCATCCCATCACACACTCCCAGGGTCAGACACAGAGTGAATCTCCCTCCACACCATCCCATCACACACTCCCAGGGTCAGACAGAGTGAATCTCCCTCCACACTGTCCCATCACACACTCCCAGGATCAGACACAGAGTGAAGCTCCCTCCACACCGTCCCATCACACACATCCCAGGGTCAGACACAGAGTGAATCTCCCTCCACACCATCCCATCACACACTCCCAGGGTCAGACACAGAGTGAAGCTCCCTCCACACCATCCCATCACACACTCCCAGGGTCAGGCGCAGAGTGAATCTCCCTCCACACTGTCCCATCACACACTCCCAGGGTCAGACAGAGTGAATCTCCCTCCACACCATCCCATCACACACCCCCAGGGTCAGACAGAGTGAATCTCTCTCCACACTGTCCCATCAAACACTCCCAGGATCAGACACAGAGTGAAGCTCCCTCCACACCATCCCATCACACACTCCCAGGATCAGACACAGAGTGAATCTCCCTCCACACCATCCCATCACACACCCCCAGGGTCAGACAGAGTGAATCTCTCTCCACACTGTCCCATCAAACACTCCCAGGATCAGACACAGAGTGAAGCTCCCTCCACACCATCCCATCACACACTCCCAGGATCAGACACAGAGTGAATCTCCCTCCACACTGTCCCATCACACACTCCCATGGTCAGACACAGAGTGTATCTCCCTCCACACTGTCCCATCACACACTCCCAGGATCAGACACAGAGTGAATCTCCCTCCACACTGTCCCATCACACACTCCCATGGTCAGACGCAGAGTGAATCTCCCTCCACACCGTCCCATCACACACTCCCAGGGTCAGACACAGAGTGAATCTCCCTCCACACCGTCCCATCACACACTCCCAGGGTCAGACACAGAGTGAATCTCCCTCCACACCATCCCATCACACACTCCCAGGGTCAGACACAGAGTGAAGCTCCCTCCACACCATCCCATCACACACTCCCAGGGTCAGACACAGAGTGAATCTCCCTCCACACCATCCCATCACACACTCCCAGGGTCAGACACAGAGAGGAGCTGTGCTGACTGAGCTGGGAGAAATCGAAGGAAAACTACTGGATAAAGTTCGTGGAATACTTTGGAGGTTGCTCTAAAAGTCTCTTGGACAACTGAGTGAGTGACGGCGTTGGCGTGGAAGCTCGGTGTGGAGTTTTTGCTGCCGGTTTGGACTGGGTTTGTTGGCGGCTGCTTACTGCGTAGCTCCCAGCTGCGGCCGCTGGCAACTCGCCAGTAAGCCGGTTCGCTCCAAAACCGGAGGCAAACGCCGTCGTTTTCCCCCCATTGACATCGGGGCAACGTTCCTCCTCCATTGTTTTCCTGATTTTTCGTCCGGTGTCGGAGCATCTGGAAGGACGTTTCGGCCTCTCCCGGCCTGGGTCTCTGCAAGTCCGACGGAGCCTTTCCTGGCGCCGAGCCAGCGAGGAACTGTCGACTGCAAACTTTCCCGGCCAGTTATTCGACTCGCTCCAGGACTTCTAACTGGCACCGCCGCAAAATTCTCGGACTGGAAAGAGCGCCAGCATGCCGGACCGGTCTCCAGGGAGTCGCGGGCCTTCGGGGAGTTACGCAAGGGCGGCTGCCTCCCCGGCCTCGGACAACGCCCTGTTTCGGTCGGTGAAGGTGGAACGTGGGGTGCAATGTATTTTGCGCCCTGGAATGACACTAGAAAAGTGTACGGAGGCAATGGAGGACCTTGTGGGGAAAGGTGGTATTCTGGCCACCGAGAAGGAGTTCGGAAAGGCGGTGTTCTATCTGGTGAATGAAGAGCTAGTGCACCGGGCCCTAAGCAGGGGAGTCACGGTGGACAACATCTTTTTACCTATGGAGCTGGTGACGGCCCCCACGCAACGTATCGTGCTTGGGCATGTTAAGCCTTTCATTCCAAATGAGGACTTGCTTCCCCCACTGGCCCGTTTAGGGCAAGTAAGGTCGGAGATTACTGCCATCCGACACAAATTTAAGAGACGCACCCTCCGCACCGTAATCTCTTTCCGGCGTCAGGTTTTCATGCAGCTGGAAAGGGAGGACGATGTTGAGGGCCGCTTTACTGTCCGGCACGAGGGAGTAGATTATCAGGTGTACTGGAGCTCCGAGCGCCCACGGTGCCATGCGTGCAGGGAGGTGGGGCACTTTCGGAGGGACTGTCCTGCCGCCCGGAACCCGAGGGAGCCCACTTCGGGCACCAGTGCCGCAGCTACCTCTGCCCCTGATCCTACTCCTGCGCGTGCGCCTGCACCTGCATCTGACCCTGCCCCCGCCCGTGATCCTGCCCCAGCCCCTCACCCTGCCCCTACCCCTACCCCTGTCCCTACTTCTACGGTTGGGTCGGTCCCTGCTCCTCTCCCTGTAGTTCAGGTGGGGGACGGGGTGGAGTCTGTGCGGAGTAAGAAGGCAAAGGGGAAATCCAAACATAGTAAGAAGCGGGCCTTTGAGGCCGCAGAGCTCACACCCATTTCGTCTGAAGTGGAGCGTGGGGCTCGGGGAGGTGCGCAAGCAGACGGGGCGATGGAAACAGAAGGCGCCGCCCCATCGGTGAAGCCTGCACCTGTGTGCTCCTCCAGCGTGAAGAGGAGAAGGGAACGTTCCCGCAAGAGGGCAGGGGATGTAGATGCGGGGGAGTCCCAGGAAGGGGTGGGAATCCGGGTAGGGGTTGGTTCTAAACCTGAGTCCTCAGATGTAGCCACCAGTCCTGGGGTAGATGGTGTGGTTGTGCAAAAAGCTTGTGATAGGCCTGTTTGCACAAATGAGGCAGCCCTGGAGGCCTCCACCCAGGACCTACAAGTCAGCGCCTCTCTGGAGGCCAGTGTACCGAATAGTGTAAGAGGAGACGAGGCAAAGCTCTCTCATTCTCAGCACCAGGCGGCTTATGAATCCCTTGGACCAAAGGTGCCGGGTTCCCCTCTATGCCTGCCCCCTAGGGAGGACGATATTCTGTGCACATCGACCCCAGCAATAAATGACTTGCAGGGAGTCCCTGGGGATTGTCTCTCCACTGTCGCAAATGTGGATGAGGCTGATGCGACGGTGGAGAAGGCAGGTAAGAGCGAGGTGCCCGCTGCGCGGTGTGGGACGCAGGCGCAGCCATCTATTGGAACATGCGGGGAGGCCGATGGGGATTCTGTCTGCAGTGACGGGTTGGAGGGGGACTCTTTCGATAGTGAAACAATGGACATCCTCACCCCTCCTGAGAAATCCCCATTGATACCTGTAGAGGAAATTAAGCATTTCATTCTCACCTCTGAGGGTGCCAAGCACCGGCCTCAGCTAGCCTCGCTTCGCTGGCCCAGCATGCCGAGGCTGGTGAGGTCCCTGCGAGTCATCCTCAGACGAAAGGGAAAGGGAAAGAGGAATGCGGTGGTGGGGAACGACAGACGGCAACTAAAATCTTTCCTGGATGACCTAGTAAGGGACATCAGAGGGAGAAGCAGCCTCGCTCCTACGGGGGATGGTGGGTCACAGGGTGTTGCTGGTACCGCTCGAGCCCGGAAAGCAAAAGGTATCCTTGCTTTCTTTCCGGACAGTGTGGTGGAAGGCGCCTCCGCTCTCACCGAAATGGGCGCAGCTGCTGAGACCTAGTGTGCTCCCGCCATGAAGCTTACCATAGCTAGTCTCAATGTAAACGGCAGCAGGGGTCCTCTTCGCAGGCATAACAATCTCTCAGTCCTCAGGGATGGGCGGTATACGGTGAGTTTCCTGCAGGAAACCCATACCATCCCTGGGGACGAGTCTGCTTGGCTCCTGGAGTGGCAGGGCGGGGTCTACATGAGCCACCTCAGCTCCATTTCTAGCGGGGTGGCGATCCTGTTGGCCCCGACCTTCCAGCCAGTAATTGAAAGGGTCCAAGACGTTGTGCCCGGCCGTCTGCTCCACCTGGTTGTGCGCCTGGATGGCGTACCATTGCATTTTATCAATGTGTACGCTCCCAGGCGCGGTGTGATGCAGACGCGCCTATTCTGTCAGCTGTCCACCCTGCTGAGCTCCATCGATCCTGGGGACTGCGTAATCCTCGGGGGAGATTTCAATTGTACCCTCGAGGCGGAGGACCGTTCGGGCCTCCAACGCGACCCAGCATCAGCAAAAAAGTTAAAGGAGCTAGTCGGCTCCTTTGACTTGGTGGACAGCTGGCGGAATTTTCACCCCAACTCTAGCGCCTTCTCGAGAAGGTCTAGAGAAGGAGGTTCCAGGATAGACCGCATTTACATCTCTCGGGCCTACGCCTCCCGCGTGTCGGCGTCCTCCATGCGGCCAGTGTCGTGCTCGGATCATCACCTTGTGTGGATGGAATTTATTCCACTACACCCTCGGGTGGGATCCGGGTATTGGCATTTTAACAACCGGCTGCTGGAGGACAGCCGTTTCCGGGATTCGTTCCGAGCGTTCTGGGTCTCCTGGAAGGAGAGGCGGAGAGAGTTCTGCTCCCTACGGCTATGGTGGGATGTGGGCAAAGCCCACATCCGGTTTTTATGTCGGGAGTACACTAGGGGGTCGACCAAAGGGCGGGGCTCTGAGATTGAGCGGCTTGAGAGAGCGTTGCTTGACCTGGAGTCCCGCCTCGGTCCGACCACTGGAGACCAGCAGCTGTGGCAGGAATACCAGGAGAAGAAGGACGCACTAAGGGACTTGCAGCTTCAGCAGTCCCGAGGTGCGTACGTGAGGTCACGGATCCAAATGCTGCAGGATTTGGACCGTGGCTCACCCTTCTTCTACTCGTTGGAGAGGTGGCGGGGAGTTCAAAAGCAGCTAGTGGAATTGCTGGCTGCCGATGGCTCCTCCATCACGGACCCTGATGGAATTAACAACGAGGTCCGTTCATTCTATCGGTCCTTATTCTCGCCTGATCCGTCAAATGCGGAGGCGTGCAATGAGGTCTGGAAGGATTTGCCTAAGGTCAGTCCAGAGGATGCAGTGCGTCTGGATGCCCCCCTGACTCGGGAGGAGCTGTCCACTGCCCTTCGGCAACTCCGGAGGGGCAAGTCCCCTGGTTTGGATGGACTGAGTGTTGAGTTTTATCAGGCTTTTTGGGATGTCCTGGGGGATGATTACAGCCTTGTCCTAGGGGAGAGCCTAGCCACCGGAGAAATGCCCCTCTCATGGCGAAGAGCTGTTGTGGTCCTACTGCCCAAGAAGGGAGACCTCCGCCTGCTAAAGAACTGGCGGCCGGTCTCCCTCTTGTGCGCGGACTACAAGATCTTCGCCCGGGCAATGGCCAACCGTCTGGGTTCGGTAATTGGACAGGTGGTCCATCCTGACCAATCTTACACGGTCCCGGGCCGCTCCATCCAGGACAATGTCCACCTAGTACGGGACCTGATCCACCTGCTCCAGGAGACTGGGACCCCGGCAGCGTTTCTTTCTCTTGACCAGGAGAAGGCGTTTGACCGGGTGGACCACAGTTTCCTGCTGGGCACCCTGCAGGCTTTTGGGCTCGGACCACACTTTGTGGCCCGAGTTCGGCTCCTGTACTCTGCCGCAGAGTGCCTAGTTAAGATCAACGGATCACTGACAGGACCTATCCACTTCCGAAGAGGAGTGCGTCAAGGGTGCCCCATGTCCGGTCAACTGTATGCGATCTGTGTCGAGCCATTCCTCGGCCTTCTTCGGCGAAGGCTGACAGGTCTGGTTCTGCGCGAACCGGACATGAGGGTCGTCCTCTCGGCCTACGCCGATGACGTACTCCTCATGATGACAGACCCCTGTGACCTGCGGAGGATGCGCGAGTGCCAAGATGTTTTCTCGGCGGCATCCTCCGCCAGGATCAACTGGGCGAAATGTTCCGGACTCTTAGTAGGCCAGTGGCAGGTGGACTCCCTGCCGGAGGAGATGAGAGCTTTTGAGTGGAGCACCAGACGTCTTCTCTATCTGGGAGTCTACCTGAGTCCTTCTGGGGAGACCTGGCTGGCGAACTGGCGGGACCTGGAGACAAAGGTCATGGCCCGGCTAGGGCGCTGGTCAGGCCTTCTCAGGGTGCTTTCCTATCGAGGCAGGGTGGTGGTCATAAACCAGCTGGTGGCCTCCATGTTGTGGTACCGGATGGTCACCTTGGCCCCCCCTGCCCCTTTTGTTGCGAGAATGCAGAGGAAGCTGGTGGACGACTTCTGGGGAAACAGGAAACACTGGGTCTCTGCAGCGGTTCTGAGTCTCCCAGTAGGAGAGGGCGGACAGTCGCTGGTGTGTGTACGCACACGACTGGCGGCTCTCCGCCTCAGGACTCTGCAGAGATTCCTGTACGCCGAGCGCCCTCCCAGGTGGCACGTGTTGGCGACTTTCTTCCTCCGGAGGGGCTGCTGCCTTCACGAAGATATGCAGCTACCACCGGCAGGCGTCAGCCGTGCTGCTTTGCAGAGGCTGCCCGGCTTCTATCAGGACCTACTGAGAGTCTGGAACATGGTTGCCTCAGGCCGGGAATCCCCTCCTCTGGCAGAGGGCGGGGTCCTGGCCGACCCTTGCCCTGCCTCAGCGGATGTCGGTGCGGCTCAGGTGTGTGGATCGACTCAAGCTGAGCTGCTCGTCGGGCCCAGGCCCCGCAGCCTTACCCGAGAGACGAATCCACACAACTTGAGCCGTCTTTCATCGACACCCACAATCCCATTCAGGGATGCAGGCAGGAGGTACCTTTATGGGCTGCTGCTCCACACCCTCCACTTCCTCGCCTTTGTCCACCGTCCCGACACGCCATGGCGGTCGGTCTTTCCACCTGGAGGTGAGGGGGGTCCCCAATGGAAGTCCCTTTACAAGGGAGTCCTCCCCATGCACCTTGGGGATCTCGGCTGGAGGGTGCTGCATAAAGCGGTGCCCTGCAATAAGTTCTTCAGTCTGTACACGGATCTCCCAGCCGCGTGTCACTTCTGCGGGCTGGAGGAGACCGTGTACCACATGTACGTGGAGTGTGTGAGGCTGCAGCCCCTTTTCGCGTTTTTGCGTGGGCTGCTTCTCGCCTTCTGGTTGCATTTCAGTCCCACCCTATTTATATATGGTCATCCAGTAAGGAGGGGGGCACAGAGGGATGAGGATGTCCTTGTCAACTTGCTCCTGGGGCTGGCGAAAATTGCCATCCGTGGCTCCTGGAAAAGGGTGGCAGGAGGTTCTCCCCGGGCGGACTGCCTGGCTATGTTTAGGGGGTATGTTCGTGCCCGGGTGAACATTGAAAAGGAATACGCACAGTCCACGGCGACCGTAGAGGTGTTCCGGGACCGTTGGGCTCCGCGGGGTGTAAATGCCATCATTGATGAGGATGGCAATATATTGGTTTAAGATGTATTGTCTGTTTGTAGTGTAGTAAATATGTTAGTCACTGGGTTTGTAAATATTGTATAGCACCGACATTTGTAATAAAGAATTTTGTAAAAAAAAAGGGTCAGACAGAGTGAATCTCCCTCCACACTGTCCCATCACACACTCCCAGGATCAGACACAGAGTGAATCTCCCTCCACACCGTCCCATCACACACTCCCAGGATCAGACACAGAGTGAAGCTCCCTCCACACCATCCCATCACACACCCCCAGGGTCAGACAGAGTGAATCTCTCTCCACACTGTCCCATCAAACACTCCCAGGGTCAGACACAGAGTGAATCTCCCTCCACACCATCCCATCACACACTCCCAGGATCAGACACAGAGTGAAGCTCCCTCCACACCATCCCATCACACACTCCCGGGGTCAGACACAGAGTGAATCTCCCTCCACACCGTCCCATCACACACTCCCAGGATCAGACACAGAGTGAATCTCCCTCCACACCATCCCATCACACACTCCCAGGGTCAGACACAGAGTGGATTTCCCTCCACACCATCTCATCACATGCTCCTGGGGTCAGACACAGAGTGAAGCTCCCTCCACACCATCATATCACACATTCCCGGCATCAGAAGAACTGTGCATGGTTCCCATTTTCCTGTTCTTGGGTCAGACCCACACCAGGAGTACTGTTCATATTTCTGTCATCTCTCCCAGGTACAAATGTCAAACCAGGATTTTAAAACATTTTGCGCACTGACTAACCGAGAACCTATCAACCTCCGGCTTAACCCAATGACCTGGCTGCTACAGCAACATGTGGCAATGAATTCCACAGGTTCACCACCCTCTGGTTAAAGAAATTGCTCCTCACCTCCGTTCTTCCAGTTTATGATTAATGGTCTGCTGCCATTCACATATTTGGCTCACTTAGGCACATGGAGCCATTGCTGGCTAACATCTACTGCAAACGGGCGAAGAAAGGAGGGAATGCTTTGGACCAAAAACTTGATTGGTTGAAATGCATATATAAATGCAGCAAAACTCAGAAGTGTGATACCCTCACTGTCCCTGAGCAACATCCGTTAAATGGTTGTTTAGTCTGTTCATACGTTCACATGTATTTAAATTTGCTCATGTGACCGTTCTGCTAATTGTTGATTGCTCATGACTGTTTGCACTATCGTCTTGTAAATTGTTGTTTGTTATTGTGTTGTCTGTTATGGTATTGTCCTGTGTTTTACACTTGGCATCGAACCACAATCAATTTTGGTACGTTTCACATACTGGCAACAAAAGTGATTTTGATCCTGATAAACCTTAAAAAATGCCAGACTAATAATCCAGATTAGAGATTCAAATTTATTTATCACGTGTACATTGAAACATACAGTGAAATGCGTCATTTCTGTTAACAACCAACTGCAGCTGCCCGCAAGTGTCACCGCGCATCGTGGCGCCAATACAGCATGCCCACAATGCCTGAGAGAACAGAACAAGCCCCATTCCTTCCACGCACATACAGTCCTCCAATCCCAGGAGAGGCAGACTCATTCTGCAGCGGACTTGCAGAGATTCGCAGAATCAGGCTCGATGTCCAAACTTCTGATTCAATCCTCAGTGTCAACTGCAAGATCACCTATTCGAAGGCCTCGATCTCTGGACTCACCTATGATGTGACCCCAAACACTTGGCCTCAAACTCTGGTCTCAGCGATTCGCGAACAGAGGGGATTATCAGACCTCATTCTTCCTGCCCACATGGAACTCTGACTCTGCAACCCGCAGACAAATTGCTGAACCTGGGGGACCACCAGCAATGCCCCCCCCCACCCACACTAGTATAATATCTGATGACAGATGTACCACATCCATGGCGCTAGCCTTTGAATGCAGAGTGGAGGTTTAGATTTCAGCCTGATCTCTAATTCCCAATTCCACAAAATTCTTCCATGTGTACCCTTATAAATTGACACAATCAAGTCGTTGGAACTCACAACACCAAATGTGACAAATGGGAATCAGAAATTTGAGAACATTTTCAAGTTACTAATTGCATAACTGAACGGATGTTCCACAAGAAGAAATAAAACTCAAACCACTACACATTAACTTGCTTTCTCTTTACCAAACCCAATGAATAACATATGAAATTTTAATTAAATAATGCACTGGGCACAGGTAAACCCTATTTACATTTTATAATAAGTCTGCAGAAACATTGTTGCATTCTGAATAGAACAGGTATTATGGTAATATATATAGCCAATTACATAGAACGATATGCGTTCAGTTAGTTGTATTTGTGGAAAATCATTTTGGTTAGATGTAAACAAGAAATTTTGCATATACTGGAAGTCTAGAGTAACATACATTGCAATAACCAAGGAATTTCTTATTCTCTCTCTCTCTCCCTCTGCTGACCCCTTCCAGCTCTCTGTCAATTTCTCCATTTTCTCCATCTCTCCTCTCTTTTTCTCCTCTCTCTCCATTTCTCTTCCCTCTCCTTCCTCACTCCATCCTGCCCTCGCTCACCCTGTCCCTCATTCCATAACTGCCTCTCCCTCTCTTTCACAGTAGATACCTTTTGGAAACATGAGAGAAACAAAGAGAGAGAGAGAAAAATAGAGAAAGATGGACAGACAGAGATAATGAGGAAATGTGCAGATACAAACACACATATATGAGAGAGAGAGACAGAGACAGAGACACGGGTGTTGGGGAGGTTAAGGAGGACGTTGGAAATTACCGGGTGTTGGGGAGGTTAATGGGGAGACTGAATGGGGATGTTGGAAATCACCGGGTGTTGGGGAGGTTAATGGGGACGTTGGAGATCACCGGGTGTCGGGGAGGTTAATGGGGACACTGAATGGGGACGTTGGAAATCACCGGGTGTTGGGGAGGTTAATGGGGACGTTGGAGATCACCGGGTGTTGGGGAGGTTGAGGGGGACACTGAATGATGACGTTGGAAATTACCGGGTGTTGGGGAGGTTAAGGGGGACACTGAATGGGGATGTTGGAAATTACCGGGTGTTTGAGAGGTTAATGGGGAGACTGAATGGGGACGTTGGAAATCACCGGGTGTTGGGGAGTTTAATGGGGACACTGAATGGGGACGTTGGAAATCACCGGGTGTTGGGGAGTTTAATGGGGACACTGAATGGGGACGTTGGAAATCACCGGGTGTTGGGGAGGGGAAGGGGGACACTGAATGGGGACGTTGGAAATCACCGGGTGTTGGGGAGGTTAATGGGGACGTTGGAAATCACCGGGTGTTGGGGAGTTTAATGGGGACACTGAATGGGGACGTTGGAAATCACCGGGTGTTGGGGAGTTTAATGGGGACACTGAATGGGGACGTTGGAAATCACCGGGTGTTGGGGAGGGGAAGGGGGACACTGAATGGGGACGTTGGAAATCACCGGGTGTTGGGGAGGTTAATGGGGACGTTGGAAATCACCGGGTGTTGGGGAGGTTAATGGGGACGTTGGAAATCACCAGGTGTTGGGGAGGTTAATGGGGACGTTGGAAATCACCGGGTGTTGGGGAGGTTAATGGGGACACTGAATGGGGACGTTGGAAATCACCGGGTGTTGGGGAGGTTAATGGGGACGTTGGAAATCACCGGGTGTCGGGGAGGTTAAGGGGGACACTGAATGGGGACGTTGGAAATCACCGGGTGTTGGGGAGGTTGAGGGGGACACTGAATGGGGACGTTGGAAATCACCGGGTGTCGGGGAGGTTAATGGGGACACTGAATGGGGACGTTGGAAATCACCGGGTGTTGGGCAGGTTAAGGGGGACACTGAATGGGGACGTTGGAAATCACCGGGTGTTGGGGAGGTTAATGGGGACGTTGGAGATCACCGGGTGTTGGGGAGGTTAAGGGGGACACTGAATGGGGACGTTGGAAATCACCGGGTGTCGGGGAGGTTAATGGGGACACTGAATGGGGACGTTGGAAATCACCGGGTGTTGGGGAGGTTAAGGGGGACACTGAATGGGGACGTTGGAAATCACCGGGTGTTGGAGAGATACAAAAGTAGAGGAAGAAAATGAGGGAAAAGGATGGAGAGCAAGAGATGGAATGAGGAGTGGTGGGTGTGAGAAGGAAAAGAAAGGAGGGTAGTGAACCCCTCCTCACAGTGGACAACAACCCTCATCGTCCCAACACAGACAGAGGCTAAACATGTCCCCCACCCCTCCAAACGATCCAGACAACAGAAAGATCCCACGGGGGATGGGGCTCAGAAGTCACTGAGGATGCGGATGTCGGCGAACTCTCGGCTGTATCGGTGGGCGTAGAAGGAGAGGATTGACGCCCACTTCAGGGTCATCACACACCACACACAGGTCAGGTAGTGACTGCAGGGATCCAGGATACCTGGGGACGATGGGTAAGGTGGGAAGGAGGGGGAGAGAGGGGGAATGTCTCAATACACAATCATCAATCCATCAACCCAAACCACAGCCCCCCACAACCTTCACACCTTCTCACCCCTCCCTTGCTCTCATGCATGCTCCCTCCCTCGCACTTCCTCGCCCTCACACACTCTCACCTTCGTACATATCCTCCCTCCCTCCTCCAACTACTCACTCTCCTTCCGACAGATTGCCAGCGACAGGAAGGCGATGAATCCTGCCAGGGCCAGCAGTCCGAAGAACACGCCCACGGCTAGGAAGCCTGTCAGACCTTTCAGCCAGGTCCTCCACATGTCCTGGGCGTACATCACGTGTGTGACCAAGCTCCAGATGGCCAGAACTCCTGAGGGGGTTGGGGTGGAGGGGGTTGGAGGGCAGAGAAAGACCCAAGATGTGATGAGGCAAACAGTGGAGAAGATACAGGGGCAGAATACACCCATCCGACTCCCTGCTCAATTGCTACTGGCTTCCCTCAACCCCATTCCTCCCACTTCACTGAGCACAAACCCCTCTGTCTCTGCCTTCAACTCACCCAATGCCTTACCATCTTCTCAATCTCTTGCTGCCGCCCTATAACTCTGAGCTCCTCACCAATCAAGAAAATAATCTACACCTTTATTCCTTCTACCAAAGTGCATCATTCCCCAAACATGGATAGTGAGATGGGAACTGTGCAAAGTGCTCCCAATGTGTGTCTGACCCAGGGATAGGGAGATGGGAACTGTGCACAGTGCTCCCAATGTATGTCTGACCCAGGGATAGGGAGATGGGAACTGTGCACAGTACTCCCGCTATGGGTCTGACCCAGGGATAGGGATTTGGGAACTGTGCACAGTGCTCCCGATGTGGGTCTGACCCAGGGATAGGGAGATGGGAACTGTGCACAGTGCTCCCAGTGTGGGTCTGACCCAGGGATAGGGATTTGGGAACTGTGCACAGTGCTCCCGGTGTGGGTCTGACCCAGGGATAGGGAGATGGGAACTGTGCACGGTGCTCCCGGTGTGGGTCTGACCCAGGGACAGGGAGACAGGAACTGTGCACGGTGCTCCCAGTGTGGGTCTGACCCAGGGATAGGGAGATGGGAACTGTGTACTGTGCTCCCGGTGTGGGTCTGACCCAGGGATAGGGAGATGTGAATGGTACTAAATGGGCTGGAATTAAACACCAGAACAGAGCTGACTGGTTTTATCTACTCCCACTCCGTGCCCTTTGCTGACACAGCCAATCTTTGAGTGATCCTGTCTCACTGCAGCATTCAATCACATATGTCCTTTGTGTATTGAAGTGTATTGTTGCTCACAGGAGTGGAGTGTCCGGGACTGCGTTGGTGCCTCTCAAGGAGAACTTGCAGCAGACTTGTAGAGAGATTTATCTACTGAGTCAGTGTGGGCATAACTCAGGAACAGGATGGGAACAATCACGCTGTTGGGAGTAATCCATAGACTCTCCAAAAGCAGCAAGAGACACTGAGGAACAGATCCAGAAGTAGACCTTAGAAAGGTGCAAAAATAACAGGGTTGGTCCCCAATATTGATTGGGCACCTCCTGAGTGCTAAAGGTTTAGAGGGGGCAGAATTTGTTAGGTGTGTTCAGGGAGGATTCCTGACTCAATGTATAAAGGCCAACTATAGGAGAGGGCATTCTGGATCTCGTACTAGGCAATGAACTTGTTCAGGTGTCAGATCTGTCAGTGGATAACCACAAGTTCCTGACCTTCGTATAGGAGAGGGAGATACTGTAGTAGCAGATGGTATGAGAAAGTATTTAATTGGGGTGGGGGGAATTATGATGCTATTGAGCAGGAACTTGGGAGTGTAAATTTGGAACAAATGTACTCAACGAAACGCACAAGGAAATGTAGAGGTTGTTTAGGGAACATTTGCATGGTTTTCTGGATGGGTTTGTCCCTTTGAGGTAGTGCAAAGATGTTAGGGTGAAGGAACCATGGTTGACAAGAGATGTGGAACATCTAGTCAAGAGGAAGAAAGGGGAAGAAAGGATCAGACAGGACTCTAGAGAGTTACATGGTAGCCAGGAGGGAGCAGAAGAAGAGACTTAGGAGAGCTGGAAGGTGACATGAGAAGGCCTTGGCGAGTAGGATTAAGGAAAACCCTAAGGCATTCTACACGTATGTGAAGAACAGAAGGATGACCATAGGGAGGGTAGGGCTGATCAGGGATAGAAGAGGAAGTGTTTGCCTGGAGTCAGAGATGGTCAGGGAAGTCCTTACTAAATACTTTGCTTCAGTATTCACCAGCGAAAGGGACCTTGACTTTTGTCAGGACAGTGTAAAGCAGGCTGATATGTTGGGACATATTGATATCAAAAAAAAGGATGTGCTGGTACTTTTGAAAAATATCAGGATAGGTAAGTCCCCAGGGCCAGATATATCCCAGGTTACTACAGGAAGGGATTGCTGCACCTTTGGTGATGATCTTTGTATCATCACTTCCCACAGTAGTACCACTTGATTGAAGGGTGGCAAATATTATGTTTTTGAATCTAGGAATTACCGACCGGTGAGTCTTACACCGGTGGTGGGCAAACTATTAAAGCAGATTCTTAGAGATAGGATTTACAAGCATTTGGAGGAAGATAGTCTGGTTAGGGATAGCCAGCATGGCTTTGTGAGGGGCAGGTCATGCCTCCCGACTCTGACTTTTTCGAGGAAATGACAAAACAAATTGATGAAGGAGGAATAGTGGATGTGGTAAAGAATGCATTTTTAGAAAGGCATTTTATAAGGTTCCCCATGGCAGGCTCATTCAGAAAGTCAGAAGGCATAGGATCCAGGGAAACTTGTCCGTGTGGATTCAGAAATGGTTTGCCCATAGAAGGCAGAGGGTATTTATAGATGGGGTGTATTATGCCTGGAGGCTGGTGACCAGTGGTGTTCCACAGGGATCTGTTCTGGGATCCCTGATCTTTGTGATTTTTATAAATGACTTGGATGAGGAAGTGAAAGTGTGGGTTTGTAAGTTTTCAGATGACACAAAGGTTGATGGTGTTGAAGGTTATCATAGGTTAGTACAGGACACTGACAGGATGCATAGCTGGGGTGAGAAGTCACAGATGGAGTTCAACCTGAAAGAGTGTGACTGAGTTCAAGAGCCATTAGGTAATGTTACAGCTCTATAAGACTCCGGTGAGTCAACACAGAGTACTTTGTTCATTTCTGGTCACCTCATTACAGGAAGGATGTGGAAGCTTTAGAATCAATTTAGAGATTGATTTACCAGGATGCTGCTTGTATTATAGATTATGTCTTACGAGGACAGGTTGAGCAAGCTAGGGGTTTTCTCTTTGGAGTGAAGGAGAATGAGAGTTGACTTGATAGAGATGTACAAGATGCTAAGAGGCAAAGATGGAGTGGATAGCCAGAAACTTTTTCTCAGGGTGGAAGTAGCTAATACAAGAGGGCATAATTTTAAAGTGATTGGATGAAAGTATAAGGGAATACCACTGTATCAGAGACAAGTTATTTTTGTACACAAAGTACTGTTGTATGTTCTAGCGCATCTGTGTACACCACTGCAACCGTTTCCCATGTGTGCTGCTCTGCTTCACTATGGAGACAACCTGCACTGCGCTGGTGCCATTCGTGCATCACTGGGCATCCGGTGTCAATGTCGCATGTGTCAGTATTGCACTTGATCACACCCTGCAGCCCTGTGCCTGGACCCACGATGGTGTGCTAGGCCCCTGGATGTATTACTGCTGCCTGGTGCATCACCAACGTTGCACTGGTGCCCATGAGTATATAACATTGTACACCACCACACTGCATTCCGTAACCCCAGGAATCGCAGTACTCTGCCCCACATGGTGTGTATGGGTCCCCGTAAAGCCACGGTAACATCACTGGTATTGCGGCGCGCATCTGGAAATGCCACTGCACGCCAGTGTTGCATTCGATTACTCCATGCATCGCTGTATTCCGCTCCACCGTCGCGGAATGCATGGATCCTCCGGAGAGCCCCGGCTGCACTGCTGCCTTTCGCGCATCACTGACGCTACATCCGGCGAAATGACACCGGCTGATGGTCTGCTGCATCGCTGCGCCGTGCCCTATACCCGCACCCTCTCTAACCGGCTGCAGCGGAGCAATGGGCGCAGGCGGCAGCATATTCCCTCACCTGACAGGCCCCCGAAGGCGGCGGTAGCCGGCTGCCTGAAGGCGATGCTCCAGCAGAAGAAAGCGGACAGGCCAACCACCGAACCCACGGCGGCATAGGCCACCTTTCGCCACAGCCTGCCGGGCGCCATACAAGCGACGGACAGGAGATAGTGTGGTGGTAAATAAAACAACCTCCCGCACCCACCCCTGAGGGCGACTATAAATCCCGCCTCCTGCAACCAGCGCTGTGCAAAAACAAGGCGTCCCAGGGAGGGCGGGCGGGAAATTCGAGCGGCAGCGCCCCCTGGCAGGGCGGGAGGGATCATTGCAAGGTCAGCGTGGACTTGGATCCCCGGCGCCACCATGCAGAAATGGATGAGTAAGTGCAGGGCGAGGACGATCTGAATCGCAGCGCCATCTAATATAATAAGAGAGGGCAATGGACATTTATAGAAAGGGAAGCAGGGGCACCAGAGGGAGAGAGACCTGGTGAGGGGACCAGAATGGGGGAAAACAGAAAAAAAAAGACGGGGACAGTTACCAAAATTGACATTCATGCCATTAGATTGGAGATTACCCAGATGGAATATAAGGCCCAACCTGAGTTTTGCTTCTTCTTGGCAGTAGCTATAAGTGCAGGGTCTGGGAGGATCTGCGTCCACTGCCTCACCTTGCCAGAATAGAGGACTCATTGCAAAGGGATGGGAGGATGTGGGTCTGAAGCATCCTCTTGCTGGGATGGAAGGCTCATTGCTAGGGCCTTCAAAAGGCAGCATCTGTCATTTAGGGCCCCCATCACCCAGGGCATGCCCTCTTCTCATTGCTACCATCAACGGGGAGGCACAAAAGCCTAAAACCACACACTCAACATTTCAGAACAACTTCTTCCCCACCGCCATCAGATTTCTGAATGGGCAATGAACCCAAGTACACTACCTCACTTTTTCCCTTTTTGCTCTCTTTTTGCACAATGTATTTAATCTTTATATACATAATTTTATTCATAGTTGTTTTATTATCTACTGCAATGTACTACTTCCACAAAACAACATATTTCACAACATATGCTAGTGATATTAAACCTGACATGGGTCCACAGCGTCCCCTCACCTGGTGCAGCGAAGGTGCTCAGCCAAATGTTCCCTTAATCTGCGTGGAGTTTCACTGATGTACAGGAGGCTGACGAAGGGTTTCGGCCCTAAACGTGGACTGTTTAATTTCACTCTATAGATGCTGCTTGACCTGCTGAGTTCCTTCAGTATTTTGGTATGTTGCTCATGGCAACCTGGGTCAGCAGACTGGAGGGGCCATCATGAGGACTTGGGTCTGCAGCAGTACAATGTAGCACAGGCAGTGTAAGTATAGGCAAACATGAGGAAATCTGCAGATGCTGAAATTTCAAGCAACACACATAAAAGTTGGACTGTACCTCTTCCTAGAGGTGCTGCCTGGCCTGCTGCATTCACCAGCAACTTTTATGTGTGTTGAGTGTAAGTATAGGGTCTGGATGGATCTGCGTCGGTCAGGAGGGCATATTGCAATAGCTGGGAGGACCTGAGTCCACAGCGCCACCTTGGACGGGAGGGATTTGTGAAGAGTGTGGGAAGACCGGGGTCCACAATGCCTTCACAATGTACGGGAGGACTCGTTGCAACGTCTCAAAGGCCCAGGCGATAACGTCGCCATCCACCCCTATAGGCTGGGAGGTGTAAGTTCAGCCTGGGAGGACCGGGCGACAGTGTCGCCCCACACCCACAGGCTGAGAGATGTAAGGTATCCCAGGGTCAGTGGTGGAGGAGAAACCACAGTGGCGTTCATCGCCTCTAGGACGGTACGGACATCCAGGAAGAAGGAGGGGAGGTACAGTTCGATGGGCACTATAGCAGGCCCTTCAGCCCAACCAGTCCATGCTGAACATCCACGCTAGTCCTACCTGTGGCATTTGGCCTGTAGAGTACCTGTCCAAGTGTCTTTTAAATATTGTTAATGTACCACTTCCTCTGGTAGCTCGTTCCATATACGAACCACCTTCTGGGTGAAGAAGTTACCTTTCAGGTTGCTATTAAATCTTTCCCTTCTCACCTTAAATCTGTGCCTCCTAGTTCTTCATTCCACAACCTTGGGAAAAGAAATGTGCGTATTCACACTATTTGTGCCCCCACATGGTTTTATACACCTTTATAAAATCACCCCTCAGTTTCCTGTACTCCAAGGAAGAAAATCACAACCCGCTCAATCTCTCCCTCAATCATCAGCTCCAATACCAGCTATAAATTCAACAGTGATACCACGGTTGTAAGCAGTCTTAGATGCTGTCATGGAGGTGTACAGGAGTGAGATAGATCAGCTGGTTGAGTGGTATCACAACAACCTCACACCCAGTGTCAACAAGACCAAGGAATTGACTGTGGATATCAATAAGGGGAAGTTGGGAGAACACACCAGTCCTCATCGAGTGATCAGCAGTGGAAAGGATGAGCAGTTTCAAGTTCCTGGGTGGCAACATATCTGAGGATCTATCCTGGGCCCAACACAAAGAAGGCTGTACTTTGTTAGGAGTTTCAGAAGGTTGGGTATGTCACCAAAGGCACTAGCAAACTTCTACACGGATGGTGGAGAGCATTCAGACTGTGTGTGGAGGCTCCAATGCACAGGATCGCAGAGGGTTGTAAACTCAGTCAGCTACATCATGGGAACAACCCTCCCCACCATCGAGGGCATCTTCAGGAGGTGATACCTCAAGAAGGTGGCATCCATCACTGAGGACCCTCACCATTTGCGACATGCCCTCTTCTCAATACTACCACCAGGGACGAGGTACAGGAACCTGAAGACACACACTCAATGATTCAAGAGCAGCTCCTTTCCCATCCGCCTTCAGACTTCTGAATGGTTCATGGACCCACGAACACAACCCCAGTATTCTTCTTTTGCACTGTTTCTGTAATTGATAGTAATTTTATTTCTCTGCTCTGCACTGTGATAACAAACTTGATTCTGGTTCTATAACTCAATCCCTAAAGTCTTTACAACATCCTCGTGCAGTGGCAGGCAGAGACAATGTGGGCCAAAGGGCTTTCTCCTATGTAATACTGTGCCCTGTGACTCACAGCTTCCCCCCTAGAGGCTAAAGGAGTGGGATGTTAAAGGTACAGACAAGAGCAGGAAGGATGTGGGTTGACAAGCTTTGCACGACAAAATCAAATTCTACACAAACCCCAACAACGTAAGGGGGGGGGGGGTTCCTACACCATTTCCGGTGAAAGTCAGATGCTGTCTGATCAATCAAACACCAGCAGGCGAATGCGATATAACCTGGGAGAATCAGGGAAAAATGGCTTCAACCCTGGATTCAGAGGTAAGTGCTCACAGTCAGAAGCAACCCCAACACCCTCCAATCACACCACACCGGGGTCAGACTCACAGTGAATCTCCCTCCACACTGTCCCATCACACACTCCCAGGGTCAGACACAGAGTGAATCTCCCTCCACACTGTCCCATCA
Source organism: Mobula hypostoma (assembly GCF_963921235.1). NCBI lineage: Eukaryota > Metazoa > Chordata > Chondrichthyes > Myliobatiformes > Myliobatidae > Mobula > Mobula hypostoma. The sequence continues at coordinate 506,224 of NW_026948165.1, read as the reverse complement.
CACACTCCCGGGGTCAGACACGGAGTGAAGCTCCCTCCACACTGTCCCATCACACACTCCCGGGGTCAGACACAGAGTGAATCTCCCTCCACACTGTCCCATCACACACTCCCGGGGTCAGACACAGAGTGAATCTCCCTCCACACTGTCCCATCACACACTCCCGGGGTCAGACACAGAGTGAATCTCACTCCACACTGTCCCATCACACATTCCCGTGGTCAGACACAGAGTGAATCTCCCTCTACACCATCCCATCACACACTCCCAGGGTCAGACACAGAGTGAATCTCCCTCCACACTGTCCCATCACACACTCCCAGGGTCAGACACAGAGTGAATCTCCCTCCACACTGTCCCATCACACACTCCCAGGGTCAGACACAGAGTGAATCTCCCTCCACACTGTCCCATCACACACTCCCAGGGGCAGACACACAGAGTGAATCTCCCTCCACACCGTCCCATCACACACTCCCAGGGTCAGACACAGAGTGAATCTCCCTCCACACTGTCCCATCACACACTCCCAGGGTCAGACACAGAGTGAATCTCCCTCCACACCGTCCCATCACACACTCCCTCGGTCAGACACAGAGTGAATCTCCCTCCACACCGTCCCATCACACACTCCCAGGGTCAGACACAGAGTGAATCTCCCTACACATTATCCCATCACACAGTCCCAGGAGTCTGGTATACAGGAAGATTCTCTGTGTCTTTCTGTGACTCACTGGGGATGGTGACAGATGTTTGCCACGACGTTGTTTGATGACTGTCTCACCCAAACTCGAGGCAAATTCCACTCTCTGGGAGTTTTTTATTGCACTTTTTGAACCTCCCAGTCATGTTGATCGATGAGCAGATGCTCTGTAATTCTTGTGGAACTTTAAACCCAGGGAGGGAGGAGGGAGGGTGAGAGTTTTAGATAGAGGAAAGAGGTGGGTGAGAGAGAGAGGAGGGGGAAGAAAGAGGGAGGGGGAGTGGAGAAGGGGTAAAAGAAGCGAGAAGGAAAGTAGAGGGAGAAAGTGAGAGGGTGGGGATACAGCAATTGAAGGATGGAGAGAAGAGAGCATGAGAGATAGAGGGGGGATTGAGGGAGATAAGGCGAAGTTAATCTGTAGGGTGAGGAGAGAGTCAGTGAGATGGAAACCACAGACTTCCTGTTAAACTAATTGTGGCCGCTACACTGATGTTCATTGTAGAGGCCTCTGAGACACAAGTCCCCATACAGGGAGAGTCCAGCACTGGGGGTTGGGGGTGTGTTAATTCTTTCCTGGGACTCCATTTCCTGGAGGTATGGTGAGGAGGGAGCACCACACTGTTGGAGGGGCATTGAGGAGGGAGTGCTGTGCTGTAGGTGAGGCAGTGAGGGAACAGTACAGCAAAGGAATAGGGCCCCTGCCCAAAATGTTGTGTCAAACTAATTAAATCTAGTAATTAAATGCCTTATCCTTTCTGCCTACCCAATGTCTACATCCCTCCATTCTTTGTACATTCACATGCCTAAGAGTCTCTTAAACATCCTCTGTTGTATCTGCTTCCACCACCACCCCTGGCAGCACATTCCAGGCATCCTGTGTAAAGAAAAAAGAAACTTGCCCCACACGTCTCCTGTGAATTTACCCCCTCTTACCTTAAATGCATGCTCTCTGGTGTTAGATATTTCCACTCTGGGTAGAAAGATACCAGCTGTCATTCGATATCTATACCTGTCATAATCTGAGACACCTCTGTCAGGTCTCCCCTCAGACTGCGCTGGTGTATCTCTAAATAAATAAATAGAGCAGAAAGACCAAAATAATTAGATAGTGTTCATGACCTATTCAGAAATCTGATGGTGGAGGGGAAGAAGCATTTCCTAAAATGTTGAGTATATGTCATTAGGCTTCTGTACCTCCTCCCTGATGGTAGTAATGAGAAGAGGGCACATCCCAGATAATGAGGATCCTTAATGTTGGATGCCACCTTCTTGAGGTCCCGCCTCTTGCTGATGTTCTCGATGTTGGGGAGGTTTGTGCCTGTGATGGATCTGGCTGAGTTTACAACCATCTGTAGTCTCTTGTGATCCTCGGCATTGGAGCCTCCACACCAGGTGGTGATGCAACCAGTCAGAATGGTCTCCACTGTAAGAATCTGGAGAAATTTGCAATAGTTTTTGGTGATGTATCAAATCTCCTTAAACTCCCAATGAAATATAGCCACTGTTGTGCCTTCTTTGTAACTGCATCAATAAGTTGAGCCCAGAATAGATCCTCAGAGATGCTGACACCCAGGAACTTGAAACTGGTCACCCTTTCCACTGCTGATCTCCCAATGAGGACTGGTGTGTGTTCACTCAACTTCCCATTCCTGAAATCCACAATCAATTCCTTGGTGTTACTGATGCTGAGTGCAAGGTTGTTGTTGTGACACCACTCAACCAGCTGATCTATCTCACCCCTGTACGCCTTCCTGTCACCATCTGAGATTCTGCCAGCAATAGTGGTGTCACTGCTGACTTTATAGAGGGTGTTCAAGCGGCACAGCTTTGTACCGCTGAACTCGGGATTTCTCTCTGTCCCAGCGGGTGCGTTCCATTACAGGGAAGCACATTGGTGGGAGCAGAGGGATGAGAGGTGCTGAGCCAACATTGGGTTGTGGACCTTGTGGGTGAGCAAGAAAGGCTTGCTTCCCCTCCTTCTTCTACCGACCCCTGGGAGGAGGTTGGTTTGTGAGATCTTGCTGTGTGTGTGGGATTTAGTATTGGTATTGGTTTATTATTGTCACATATACTGAGATACGGTGAAAAGCTTGCCTTGTATACTGTTCACACAGATGAGATCATTACACAGTACATTGAGATCGAATGAGAAGAAAAATAACAGAAAGCAGAATAAAGTGTTACAGTTACAGAGAACATGCAGTCCAGGCAGACAATAATGTGCAAGGTCATAATGAGTGTGAGGCCAAGAGTCCATCTTATTGTACTAGGGGACCATTCAATAGCCTGATAACAGTGGCATAGAAGTTGTCCTTGAGGTGGCGGATTGTGCTTTCAGGTTTTTGTATCTTCTGCCTAATGGGAGGGGAGAGAATAAACAGTCCACTCCGATGCATTTCGACTGCTAATCAGGGACTTCAATCAGGCTTGTCTGAAGAAATCTCTGCCCAATTATCATCAGCATACAAACTGCAGCACCAGTGTTCCCAATTGGATACGATAGGGTCTTTTAAGAGACTCTCGATAGGTACATGGAGCTTAGAAAAATAGAGGGCTATAGGTAACCCTAGGTAACTTCTAAGGTAAGTACATGTTCGGCACAGCATTGTGGGCCAAAGGGCCTGTATTGTGCTGTAGGTTTTCTATGTTTCTAACACACTCAATCACTGCTATACTATGATAAGGAATACCAACCGTTCCATCCCAGACCACATTTTGGGAAGTGTAATCACTTGGCTCTATCTACCTGCATACAGGCAGAGGCTAAAGAACGAGGCTCCAGAGATTAGGACAACAAAGAGGTGGTCGCGGGAGGCAGAGGGGGGGCCGTGATCAAGGACTCATAAGAGGATCTGAATGGATACACCATGGTTGTAACAGACTTTAATTAAAACAGTTGTAGATGAGTGTGCCATCATAGAATCATTCAGAGTCTTCCCTGGATAAACCATGAGATCCACAATCTGCTGAAGCCCAGATCAGAAGCATTTAGGTCTGGCAACCAAGAAAGTTACAAGAGGTCCAGGTACAATCTCAGGAAAGCCATCTCAAAGGTGAAGTTGTAATTCAGGACTAAAGTTGAATCAACAAAGGGTGCTTGACAGTTGTGGCAGAGCTTGAATACTATCACCTTTTATAAAGTTAAATCAAGTGACATAGGAGACAGCAGGGCTTTGCTTCCAGATGAGCTCAATGCCTTCTATGCTCAAAACATAGAGGTACCATCACACACTCCCACAGCCCCTGATGATTCTGTGATTTCAGTTCCTGAGGTTGATGTGTGATCATTTTTCAGGAGGGTGAACCCACGAAAAGCATCCGGCACAGATGGGTTACCTGACCAGGTACTAAAGACCTGTTCTGGTCAACTGTTCACTGAGATCTTTAACCTCTCGCTTCCGCAGACTGAGGTACCCACCTGCTTCAAGCAGACTTCATATGAACCGGTGCCCAAGAGGAACGTGGTGACCTGCCTCCATGACTATTGCCCAGTAGCACCTACATCCACAGTGATGAAGTGTTTTGAGAGGGTGGTGATGAAACATATCAACTCCTGCCAGAGAAGCAACTTGGATCTACTCCAATTTGCCTACCGGAGCAACAGGTCCACAGCAGATGCCATCTCATTGGCTCCTCACTCAACCCTGGAACATCTGGATAGCAAAGGTACATATATCAGGATGCTTTATATTGACTACAGCATAGAATTCAATACCATCATCTCCTCAAAACTAATTCATAAGCTTCAAGTCCTTGGCCTCAATACTCCTTTGTGCAACTGGATCCTCGATTTCCTCACTTGCAGACCCCAGTCAGTTCAGATTGGCAACAACATCTCCTCCACGATCTCCATTTGTACAGTGCACCACAAGGCTATGTGGTTCGCCCTCTTCTCTACTCGCTTTACACTTACGACTGTGAGGCTAAACACAGCTCCAATGCCATACTTAAGTTTGCTGACCACACCGTTGTTGTTGCCTCAATCGAAGGTGGTGATGAATCAGCATATAGGAGGGAGACCGAAAATCCGGCTGAGTGGTACCACAACAATAACCTCTTTCTCAATGTCAGCAAAACCAAGGAGCTGATTGTAGACTTCAGGAGGAGGAAACCGGAGGTCTATGAGCCAGTCCTCACTGGGGGATTAGAGGTGTAAGGGTCAGCAGCTTTAAATTCCTCAGTGTTATCATTTCAAAGAACCTATCCTGTGTAATTACAAAGAAAATATGGCAACACCTCTACTTCCTTAGAAGTTTGTGAAGATACGGCATGACATCTAAGACTTTGACAAACTTCTGTAGATGTACATTGACTGGTTGCATTACAGGCTCGTATGGAAACACCAATGCCCTTGAATTAAAAATCTGACAACAAGTAGTGGATACAGCCCAGTCCATCACGGGTAAAGCCCTCCCCACCATTGAGCACATCTACACAGAGCATTGTTGTAGGAAAGCAGCATCAATCATCAGGGACCCCCACCACCCAGATCATGCTCTCTTCTTGCTGCTGCCATCAGGAAGAAGGTACAGGAGCCTCAGGACTCATACCACCAGGTTCAGGAACAATTACTACCCCTCAACCATCAGGCTTTTGAACCAAAGGGGATAACCTCACTCAACTTCAGTCACCCCATCACTGAAATGTTTCTATAACCAATGAACTCACTTTCAAGGACTCTTCATCTCGTTCTCGATATCTATTGCTTATTTATTTGCTATTATTATTTCTTTTTTTCTTCTTTTGTATCTGCACAGTTTGTTGTCTTTTGCACATTTGTTTGTCCATCCTGTTGGGTGCAGATTTTCATTGATTCTATTGTGTTTCTTGGACTTACTGTAAATGCTCACAAGAAAATGAATCTGAGGGTTGTATATGGTGAGATATGTGTACTTTGGTAATAAATTTACTTTGAACTTTGAGAAGAGAGAATGTCTGAGATGATTGCCTGCTTTACTGAGCAGCAAGAAGTGTAGACAGAGTCCATGGAGGAGGGGCTGGTTTCCGTGATGTATTGAGCTGTGTCCACAACTCTGCGATCATGGGCAGAGCAGTTGCTGTACCAAGCCATGTTGTATCCAGACAGAATGCTTTCTATAGTGCATCTGTAAAAATTGGTAAGGATCAATGGGGATATGCTGAATTTCTTTAGTCTCCTGAGGAAGTAGAGGTAGGTGTTGGTGAGCCTTTTTGGCTGTGATAGTAATCTAGTTGGACCAGGACCGTCTATTGGTGATGCTCACTCCTAGAAACTTGAAGCTCTCAACTCTCTCAACCTCAGCACTGTTGATGTAGACAGGAGAATGTGCACCACCCCACTCCTCTCTTCCTGAAGTCAATGACCAGCTCTTTTGCTTTGTTGACATTGAGGAGGAGAGAGAGATAGAGGGAGATGGAGATGAGAGAGGAGAGGGAGACAGGCAAAGGTGAAGAGCAGAGAGGGAGAGAGAGGGTCATAGGAAGATAGGAGGGAGCAGAGAAAAGTACAAGAGAGAGATGGATAGATAGGTAGAGAGAGAAT